>NC_059439.1:34419564-34542771 GCF_021028975.2 Sphaerodactylus townsendi
GAGACCTGATCTGAATAAGAAAGAGCAACTATTAAAGAGAATCAATTAAGGATTACACCTGTGTAGGAAGCCATCAAGACCAATGTACATGCCCAGCCATGCTAAGCCATGGACCCTCCGTCACTTGTGTTGCTCATACGTACACAACCCATGAATCTATTCCCAAAACACCTTACTCTTGTCATGACAGGGCGCTTGGGAATGTTCCTTATCTTTAGATGCCTCAAGATGATCACTAAAGGGCTTTGCCTGGCCTGTACTGACTCTCACTATTCATAAGCCTGCTGGATCAGACCAGAGTCCATCTAGTCCAGCTATCTGCTACTCGCAGTGGCCCACCAGGTGCCTTTGGGAGCTCACATGCAGGATGTGAAAACAATGGCCTTCTGCGGCTGTTGCTCCCGAGCACCTGGTCTGCTAAGGCATTTGCCATCTCAGATCAAGGAGGATCAAGATTGGTAGGATCAAGATTCTTACCACTCTTAGTTATCACCGAGACATAATCAATCCAGTTGAATTCTAATTGTATAAAAAACGCAAGGGCCTACTTAATCAGGGATGAGCTGAAAGCCAAACATTCATGTAAATGGTTAGCTGTAATAATTGTTGTAATTTGCTGTTGTGGATGTGTGCTGTTGTTTTGTTTTGTCTTTGCTGGCCTTTGGCGGTATTAAACTATCTATCTATCTATCTATCTATCTATCTATCTATCTATCTATCTATCTATCTATCTATCTATCTATCTATCTATCTATCTATCTATCTATCTAATTGCAAGAATGAACTAGTTCAGTCAGAATGTGGATCAAGCTAAAAAAAACACACACCTTTCTTGCCAATCCAGAGAATGGGATTGCCATTTTGGCAGTGCACTGCTAGGCACCCTCAGGGTTTGCAGGATGAGTAGAGACACTGCTGTCTTCAAAGCAGGGTTCCCTCAACCCCCCCCCCCCCCCATGGGTAGCTCCAGTAGCAGGTCCTTCACATCTATCCTTTCTTTTTACATCAAAGATCTGGCAATGTGGATTTTCTAATGTGTTTTTTTCTCTCTTGAAGAACTGAACTTTGCATCACTCGATGTTTCACTGTCCCAGCTGAGAACTTTTGCTGAAGTAAACCTAATTTCTTCTGAAATGTCACAGAGAGTTCATAATTCTAGGTTGTGAGTCATCATGACCTCTGCAATTACCCAACATTGCTACTTTCTACAATTCTCGGGGGAGATCCAGATCATGAAAGCAACATGAACGATCCTGTTAATATTTGTGCTGAACTGGAGGTAGTCTGGGCTTCGGGCACTTTTCACTGGGTGGCCCCGCCATTGCAGCAGAAAAATCAGGGGCCATTGAAGGGACCTTTTGATGCTAAGAGACATTTCCCTAACCATGTGGGTTCAGGTGAACCACTGCACAGGAGAAAGGTTAACAAGCAAGATAGGGCTACTCTTGTATTTTGTGCTAATGCACCTTCCCTGGGTGGTGTGTGATGTTCCTGCTGTTCAATGCACCGTCCTTGACCCTCTCCCAATACTGCACAAGTATCACCAGTCAGGAGGTTTCATCATAGGTGGAATTATTTCTCAAATCTACATCTCTTCTGATCAGTTCACATTCCAGACTCATCCTTCCCAGGCAGAAGTTGGTGAACGCTTGTAAGTAGTCGGGTCTCAGGGTGAAATGAGTGCTGCTCGTGGAGTTCTGTCGTTCTTCCAAAGGGCTGCTCCTGATCCTTTTTGCGCTCCTCAGCAACCTCTGTTGCTGCTGAGAGCAGCAGTGGCGTAGGAGGTTAAGAGCTCGTGTATCTAATCTGGAGGAACCGGGTTTGATTCCCAGCTCTGCCACCTGAGCTGTGGAGGCTTATCTGGGGAATTCAGATTAGCCTGTACACTCCCACACACGCCAGCTGGGTGACCTGGGGCTAGTCACAGCTTCTCGGAGCTCTCTCAGCCCCACCCACCTGACAGGGTGTTTGTTGTGAGGGGGGAAGGGCAAGGAGATTGTAAGCCCCTTTGAATCTCCTACAGGAGAGAAAGGGGGGGATATAAATCCAAACTCCTCCTCCTCCTCCTCCTCCTCCTCCTCCTCCTCTTCTTCTTCTTCTTCTTCTTCTTCTTCTTCTTCTTCTTCTTCTTCTTCTTCTGTGTCAATGTACAGATTTATTTCATTTCGCTTTATGTATCTTCATTCTGTTTTATTTCAGTGGTTCCTAGCCTGAGAGCCAGAGATACTCCAAATTATTGTAGATTTTATTACAGGGACCCTGGGAATCCATATGTGTGCTAAGCTCTGGTATTTTCATGTGTTACTTATGCATTTCTCTATCAACAGATACTAGTATTAGTACCTAGTATAACGTGGTAGTGGGGAATCTATGGAATGTTTGGATGTTAAAAAGAGGCCCTCATTCTCAAAATGTTTCTGAACTAGACTCTTAGTTCTTAGACAAACCGAAAATGTGTATTCGGAGCCAATTCTTTCATTAATAAAAAATTGTTTCCTTAGAATCAAAGTGAAATCTACTCGCACTACAGAGGAAAATGTTTTTTTCATTTATTTCAGAATTGTTGAGTGTACTGTTTCTTTCTTTCTTTTTTCTATTGTAATACAGTTTTACTACTCCTTCAAAGCATATCCCCTTCTAAACTGAAGGCAAGGGAGACGGTTCAGTGGAGGCGAACCTTTGGCATATCAGCATGGATCACAATTCCCACTGGGCCCCTGATGGGAATTGTAGTCCATAACATCTGGAGTGCCAAAGGTTCGCCACCACGGCTAGCCATTTCGAATTTCCTCTTGCAGAACAGAGTTGGGGAGTTTTGAAATGAGTGGGGGAGAGACCTTTTCCTTCCCCCACTTGAAGCTACAGGGATCTATTTTTGAAGAAAATTGAGCTGTGTAGGAAAGGTCGCTCACACAGACTCCATCAGATCCTGAAAAAAAGTTTGTCTTGGTTAGACGGAAGTACTCTTGCGTGAATTCTTGCGTGAATTCAGAGAGAGTTTTTATGAGGTTTCTCATGTTTAATATATTGTTGTCTTTTTTAACAATTGAGTCTATTCCAAAAATGTTACATGATACACATCTAAAAGGAGCAGCAGTGGCATAGGAGGTTAAGAGCTCGTTTATCTAATCTGGAGGAACCGGGTTTGATTCCCAGCTCTGCTGCCTGAGCTGTGGAGGCTTATCTGGGGAATTCAGATTAGCCTGTACACACCCACACACGCCAGCTGGGTGACCTTGGGCTAGTCACAGCTTTTCGGGGCTCTCTCAGCCCCACCTACCTCACAGGGTGTTTGTTGTGAGGGGGGAAGGGCAAGGAGATTGTAAGCCCCTTTGAGTCTCCTGCAGGAGAGAAAGGGGGGATATAAATCCGAACTCTTCTTCTTCTATTAGAAGGATATAGAAAGGTTTAAATTAAAAATACAATAGGGAAATTTTCAGATTAGCCAAATGGATTATACACAACAGGAGATGAACATGACATATTTCCCCAAGGAAAAGTGACCCTCACTGAATTAAGCAAATCAACTGAGGGGCAGTTTGCATTATGGAATGGCAGGATAAGCCTCAGTATGAATCCAGGGTCTCTCTACAACTAATATGCCGAATGGGAATTGAAAATCCATGGAACGAAAGCAAACCAGACAAACGAACAAAAATGAGTATTTGTATCACACTGACAGCTGGCAGGGGGTAAAGAACTGGGTTTGCAAGAATCAAAATTATGGATATTTGCTGGTGAAATTCCTGGGTTGCCTAGATAGGTAAAATATATTCTAAATACAAAGTCCCTGGCAGACACACATTAAACAGAAATGTAGCCAATGACACCAGTTGTGTCATATGATAACTGTGTTTGCAGTGTTGTGACTCAGAATTATCAGCATATTCTGGCTTTGGTATTTGCCGTTCAGGAGATCAATGAAAACCCCCAGCTGTTTCCCAACATCAGCCTTGGCTTCAACATCTACAACAGCTATTGCAGTGCAAGCAGGACCTATCAGGCATCCATGGACCTTCTTTCCACACAGGGGAAATTTATCCCCAACTACAGGTATACCACTCAGAGTCATCCATCAGCTGTCATTGGGGGACCTAGTGCCCCTTTTTGTCACCACATGGCAACCATTCTGAGCACCTACAAGATTCCACAGGTAACATTTGTGCTGAAAGCGTGGTCTGATATTTCCCATTCTTTCTGATTTTTGATAGGGTGTTATCATTTACAGGTACAAAGAACTAAAACAAAAATAGAGGAATGGCTAACTTGTAATTTAAAAGACTATTTATGTCCTAGAAAAGTTAGGACGATGGAACAAAATATCCCATCAGATCCATGGAAAGTATTGCCTGCTTTGACTGGAAGCAAGTTTCTGGGGTCACGGGTGTAGTTTTTCCCATTATATTTCAACACTTCATTAGAAGTCTAGACCCCATTGATTGGTCCGGGAATGGGAGCTGTGCATGAACAGCTGATGATCCAATACTGAACTGAGGGTCCATCCAAACATGTCTCTATTCTATCAGCCCCCTTAATTTAAAGGGCATCACTTTTAGTAGGGACATTCTAGTAGGGAAACCATAGAAGCTCAGTGTGACCATGGATGAAGGGGGAGATGCCTCCAATCTTGGCATATGTTCAAATCTTCTGACTCTCTATGGAGGTACGAGTGATGACTCTTTGGCTGAACCTCTACCTGGCTAACAAAAAGAAGAAGAATTCACAGCCATTATATTATCCATTTTTTGGCCTAATGAAATCCTAGTCCCTACACAGGTCCATCAAAAACTCCCACTGTCCATCATTTCCAGGTGAACAACAATATGAATTCTTCAAAAATGTCAGAAATGGGAATCTCAGTATCAAGGCAAGATTGAGGGACAAAGCCAGCTACATCCAACTCAGAGAAGGGCCCACATGGTTCAGTTTGGGAATTCTCCCCCCGACCTCCTTTTCCTTATTTTTTGAAACGATTCCGTGCATCTTCTTCTGTTTTTAGGTTACGTATGCTTCTACTCCATTTAAGAATGACCAAAGTCAACCTGCTTCCTTTCACCACATGTTTCCAAGTGGGGCTCATCAATATATGGGGATTCTCCTTTTACTGCTGCATTTCAGTTGGACGTGGATTGGAGTGATTTATACACCTGATCCCAATGGAGAGAGTTTTGTACAGGATGTGCTCCCCATGTTCTCCAAGAAAAACATCTGCTTTGACTTCATTGAAAGATTACCCATCATGACATTTTCCACTGAGATTGAAGATGTGATATCAGAAGGAAGCAAAGTATTTAAGGTTGCCATGAACAGCTCAGCCAATGCGTTACTTGTCCATGGTGAAACTTCAACCATGGCAGTTATGAGGACATTACTGCACGCTTTAGCATTTGAGAATATAGCTGTGAACACAAAAGTCTGGATTATGACTGCCGAGATGGAGTTCGCATCATTTACCATTCAAAGAATTGCTAGCATAGACTTCCTCCACGGTGCAATGTCTCTCGCAGTTCCTTCCAAGAAATCATTGGGATTCCAGAAATTTATTCAGAAGAGAAAACCTTTCATGGAAAATGAGGATGGCTTCATCCAGGACTTCTGGGAAAATGCATTTGCCTGTTCTTTTCCAGATCCCGTGGAGGACAAGAATGGTGGGCCAATCTGTACTGGGAGGGAGAAACTGGAGAGTCTTCCCAATACAGTTTTTGAAATGAGCATGACTGGCCACAGCAACAGTGTGTATGATGCTGTCTATGCTATCGCGTATGCCTTACAGGCCATGCAGTTGCAAAGTGTCAAGCACTCAGCAATGCAGGATACAGAAAGACAGAAGTTTCTGCACCAAAGGCCATTGCAGGTAACCTCCACAAACGTCATCTTACATGTGGGTGCATCGTATGGTGGACAGCACACAAAGATGTCTCTCACAGAAACCTGAGTTGCACATCTTGAGTTTGTCAGCCAGTTCTCTTGGGCTAATGGGTAGACGAAGAGAGTACTAATAATGGTTAGAGAAAGGCAGATGCTTCTGAATCAAAAGCCATTTCAGTTGATTCTGAGTAGTCTATTGGTAGAAACCTCATGTTATATGTACATGCATAAGTATGCTCTAGACAGAAGAGTAAGATAGCTTTTGACCAACACTGGTGTTATCATGATGGTGTTCTACATCTGCCTTAGCATCTACTTCATGTACAGCAGATACATGGATCTTCCTTTCAGTGATTAGTCTGGCCAATTACAAGGACTATAATCCACTGGTACCAATCATGTTATTTTATATGCATGTTGATTGGCATGTATTTTAGTTTAATGTTCAGATATTCTGGGGATAAAGGTCAAGAAAAAAACACACATGTTGCTATGGAGACTTATTTGGCTTTCTTTGGATTTTCTGAAAAAATTACAATTTATTAAAACAAAATCCAAAAAAATATTAAACGCTTTTTGAAGCCCATTCCCAATTGTACAAAGGGAATCATACTGTTTGTTATGTGTCAGCCATTTGCTCATCATGTACATAAGAACATAAGAACATAAGAACAAGCCAGCTGGATCAGACCAGAGTCCATCTAGTCCAGCACTCTGCTACTCGCAGTGGCCCACCAGGTGCCTTTGGGAGCTCACAGGCAGGGTGTGAAAGCAATGGCCTTAAGAACATAAGAACGAGCCTGTCTTGAGCTCTTGCTTCTCATTAAGACAATGCAGACATAGTTGCATATGCCAACCAATTGCTAAAGTCTATCACTTCTGTACCTGCTCCTCTTTTAGCTCCATTTCTTTCTGAGAGGCGTCTCCTTTAACAACAGTGCTGAGGAAAGGATCGCCTTCAATCAAAATGGAGAGTTAATAGCTGGATTTGATATTATAAACTGGGTCACATTCCCAAACCAGTCCTTCCTTCGAGTCAAAGTTGGGCAGGTAGACCCTGGAGCACCCATGCACAAAGTGCTCTCCATCCACGAAGAAGCCATCACGTGGCCCAGCAGGTTCAACCAGGTAGGGTCAAAGAACATGTCAAGAAGTATGGTCCATTATTGATACCCTGGAGTCGATCTCTTCCAGTTAGAGTTGCCAGTTTGGTTTCTCTCTCTCTCTCGGAATCCCCCTATCACCATGCTAAAACCCACATTGATTTGGAAGAATTACAAAAATATTTTGAAGCCACTTCTGGGTTTAGCCAGAATAGATGACCCAGCACTGAATATTGCTACACCCCATATATTTGCTCCAGCAGGAATGAAGATCAGCCACAAGGGGAAGGAACCATGAACAATTGTGGCAATGGGGTGTGGTAAAGCTAACTGCCGCAAAGTGACTGGGAGTTTCAGACATCTTGTGAAGAAGAAGAAGAAAAGGAGTTTGGATTTATAGAAGAAGAAGAAGAGTTCGGATTTATATCCCCCCTTTCTCTCCTGCAGGAGACTCAAAGGGGCTTACAATCTCCTTGCCCTTCCCCCCTCACAACAAACACCCTGTGAGGTAGGTGGGGCTGAGAGAGCCCCGAAAAGCTGTGACTAGCCCAAGGTCACCCAGCTGGCGTGTGTGGGTGTGTACAGGCTAATTTGAATTTCCAGATAAGCCTCCACAGCTCAGGCGGCAGAGCTGGGAATCAAACCCGGTTCCTCCAGATTAGATACATGAGTTCTTAACCTCCTACGCCACTGCTGCTCCCACTTATAGCCTCACTTCTCTCCTGTAAGGAGACTCCCATGGTCTTACAAACTCCTTTCCCTTCCTCTCTCCAGAACAGACACCTTGTGAGGTAGGGGTGAGTGTAAGAGAGTTCCAAAGTACTATGACCAGCCCAAGTTCACCCGACAGGAGTGTAGGAATGGGGAAACAATTCTGGTACACCAGATAAGTCTCTGCCACTCTTGAGGTGTGGGGAATAAAACCTAGTTCTCCACATCGGAAGACAAGTGCTCTTAACCACAAAAACATGAGGGCTGAACACAACAGGTTTGAGATTCCCTATCATTAGGATTTAATCTTCCCCAAACTAACACGTCAACTAAATACATTTAGATCTCCCAAAACGGAGGGCTACAAATGAAGGCATAAGGAATGCGTAAATGTTGCTCTAGATTAGTATGGATTTGGGTAAAATAGTCCAAGAACGCTTGATGTTGTGAATTTCCAAACAGCGATAAATGTATCATTTATAAACCTCCATTATGCTTTGGCAGAAAGAGAACACTTGGCTACAGAGTTATTAATCCCATAGTATGTTTTTGAATGCTTCAATATTCTTGTCTTTCCCTTACGACAGATGCGACCCCTTTCCGTATGTAATAAACCATGCCTCTTGGGTCATAGTAGGACACAGAAGGAAGGGGAGCCATTTTGCTGTTACGATTGCGTTCCATGTCCAAAAGGGAGGATTTCAAACCAGACAGGTCAGAGAGGTTCTCTACACTTTATAATCTTCATGGACTATGTTAAGTGTAATCGGGATTGTGAATATGACAGCAAACAGACACACCTTTCTGTAATGTGACAACTCTTATTCACTTTTCTGCCAATAGAATGGTAGCTGATAAGACGATGAAGATCTTCATACCCGTTAAGTGTGTGCACAGTTGTGTACATAACCGGCATTGATGGAGATGAGGACATATAATTCAGCATACCCATAAAAGTCTTTGATCGGAGTGGTGGCAGCTAGCTTTTGATACTCAGGGATAGCAGACCACCTTCTGTCATTTCTCTCCGGCAGCTTCAGCACACAATTGAGATGACTTTCTGCAAATGCAAACAAATGAGTAGAGTTCAAAGTCATCTCCCCATTTCAAACTCTCTGTCCTCATTCAGGTCTGAGGGTTGCTGATTGCTTGCACTATCAGTTATTTATATATTGAACAGACTATTTAACAAGATTCGAAACAATCAATGAAACCATAATAATGAACCCCAACCTCAAAATGGTGGTGCAAGCGTAAAATATAAGCAGTATGCAGAAAGCTGTCCTGTGCACCAACCAACATTTTCTTTTTCAGACATGGATTACTGTTTCCAGTGTCTTGAAGATCGCTATCCTAACAGTGACCAAGATTCATGCCTTCCCAAAGTCGTCACCTACCTGTCCTATGAAGAACCTTTAGGCATCAGCTTGGCTATTTTTGGTCTCTCCTTTGCTTTCATCACAGCTTTGGTCCTTGGTACCTTCCTGAAGCACCAGGACACTCCCATTGTCAAGGCCAACAACAGGAGCCTCTCCTACGTTCTCCTCGCCTCTCTCGTCATGTGCTTCCTGTGTGCTCTGCTCTTCCTGGGCAAACCAGGGAAAGGGACGTGCCTCATCCGTCAAGCTGGCTTTGCCGTCACTTTCTCAGTGGCTGTTTCATGCGTGTTGGCCAAAACCATCACTGTGATTCTAGCTTTCATGGCTACCAAGCCAGGGTCCAGCATGAGGAAGTGGGTGGGGAGAAGGCTGGCCAGCTCCATAGTAATTTCCTGTTCCCTTTCCCAAGCCACTCTCTGTACTGTGTGGCTTGCCACCTTTCCTCCCTTCCCGGATTTTGACATGCACTCAGTACCCAAAGAAATCATTCTGGAGTGTAACGAAGGGTCGGTGGCCATGTTTTACTGTGTCCTGGCCTTCATGGGCCTCCTGGCACTGGTGAGCTTCACGGTGGCTTTCCTAGCCAGGAAGTTACCCGATAGTTTCCACGAAACCAAATCCATCACCTTCAGCATGCTGGTCTTCTGCAGTGTGTGGATGACCTTTGTTCCCACCTACTTGAGCACCAAGGGGAAGTCCATGGTGGCCGTGGAGGTCTTCTCCATCTTGGCCTCCAGTGCTGGCTTACTGGGATGTATCTTCTTCCCCAAATGCTACATCATTATGTTGAGACCTGATCTGAATAAGAAAGAGCAGCTATTAAAGAGAGTCAACTAAGGATCATACCTGTGTTTTCTAGTGTAGGAACCGGTCAAGACCAACGTGCATGCAAGCGGTACTAAGCCATGAACCCGCTGGCCCTTATGCTGCTCACAGTTATACTGCCCATGAATCCATTCCCATGAATCCATTCCCTACTCCATTCAAGATGGGGTGCTTGAGGATGTTCCTTACCTTTAGTAACCTCAGGATGGTCACTAAAGAGCTTTGCCTGACCTGTACTAACTCCCACTATTCTTACCACTTTTAGTTATCACCGAGCCCATATCAATCCAGTTGAATTCTAATTACAGGAAATAGGGTTGGAGATTCGAGTAAACCGAATCTCAGATTCGGTCCGAATCTGGCCAATTCGGACAAATTCGGGTCACATGGAACCCGAATGTTTGAAGTCCAAATCTGGGCCGATCCGAATGCCTGGAATTCGGATCGGCACCCTGCATATTCGGGCTTTGGCCCCACTAAATAAAAAGCACTGCAGGCTTCCCCTTCTCCCTCCCCCTCCCTCCCAGTCCAAAAAAAAGACTCAACAACGCACCAGGCTTCTCCGTCCCCCTCCCTCCCAGTCCAGCAAAAAAAAGATTTAAAAAGACTCACCCCCGCTGCAGCTGCCACGAACACACACACACACACACACACACACACACACACACACACGAGGCTTCCCCGTCCTCCTTCCTCCCAGTTCAGCAAAAAAAAGTTTTAAAAAGACTCACCCCCGCTGCTGCTGCCACGAATATAACATACACACACACACACACACACAACCGAGGCTTCCCCGTCCTCCTTCCTCCCAGTTCAGTAAAAAAAAGTTTTAAAAAGACTCACCCCTGCTGCTGCTGCCACGAATATAACACACACACACACACACACACACACACACACAAACGAGGCTTCCCCGTCCTCCTTCCTCCCAGTCCAGCAAAAAACAGAAAAAGAAAAAGAAAGACTCAAACTCGCTGCTGCACGGGGCTTGGGAAATGTAAACAAAACTTTTCCAAAGCCCACGTGCACCAGCTGAGAGAAAAGGAGTGAATTTGCCAGTTTTTTAAACATTTACAAGCCTCATGAAGCAACTGGGGGGGGGGGGGATTTGCCAATCCATCCCTCTCAGCCTACTCACAAGGATTGTAAAAGTTTTTTTTAAAAAAAACCCTGCAAATCCACCTATCTCTCAGCTGGTGCACTGGGGCTTTGGAAGAGTTTTGTTTACATTTTCCAACCCCCCTGCATCAGCTGAGAAAAAAGGGGAGGATTTGCATTGGGTTTTTAAAAAACTTTTACAAGCCTTAAAGCTCAAGCCACATGTCTGACCAAAACAATCACTCAGCACATGCTCCCTGGCGCACCAGTGGCGCAAAAACGTACCTAAAAAACAGGGATGTTCAAGGATCCACAGGATTTTTGCACTAAGTTACCACAAAACCACCAACACATCACAGCTCCAGCCCTTAGCCACATGTCTGACCAAAACAATCACTCAGCACATGCTCCCTGGCGCACCAGTGGTGCAAAAACCTACCTAAATAACAGGGATGTTCAAGGATCCACAGGATTTTTGCACTAAGTTACCACAAAACCACCAACACATCACAGCTCCAGCCCTTAGCCACATGTCTGACCAAAATAATCACTCACCACATGCTCCCTGGCGCACCAGTGGTGCAAAAACCTACCTAAATAACAGGGATGTTCAAGGATCCACAGGATTTTTGCACTAAGTTACCACAAAACCACCAACACATCACAGCTCCAGCCCTTAGCCACATGTCTGACCAAAATAATCACTCACCACATGCTCCCTGGCGCACCAATGGTGCAAAAACCTACCTAAAAACAGAGATGTTCAAGGATCCTCAGGATTTCGCCACTAAGTCACCCCAAAACCACCACCACTTTATAGCAAAAGACCTTAGACATATGTATGCACAAAACAATCATGGATCCCATGCTCCGTGGAACTGCAGTGGCACAAAAACATGGTTAAAAAGCATGGATCCGCATGGATCCACATGATTTTTGCGGTAACTAACCCCTAAAACACAATTACATCACAGCGCAAGGCCTTAGACACATGTTTGAATGCAACAATCACTCCTCCCATGCTCCATGGCACTGCAGTGGCCCAAAAATCTGCTTGAAATTTCTGAGGGTACCTGCAGGGGGTGCATTTTTAGACATATCGGCACCAAAATTTCAGGATATCATCAGGAGACTGTCCTGATGATATCTCCCAAGTTTGGTGCAGTTTGGTTAAGGGGGGCCAAAGTTATGGACCCTCAAAAACTGCACCAAACTTGGGAGATATCATCAGGACAGTCTCTTGATGATACCCTGAAATTGTGGTGTCACTAGCTTTAAAAATGCTGGTTTGTGTGTTTCACCACTCACTCACTCCAGCAGGCTTCATGTGCAGGAACGGTGAAACACGCAAACCAGAATTTTAAGCTAGTAGCACCAAAATTTCAGGGTATCATCAGGAGACTATTCTTATGACACCACCCAAGTTTGGTGCAGTTTGGTTCATGGGGGCCAAAGTTATGGACTCCCAAAGGGGTGGCCCATCCCCCATTGTTTCCAGTGGGAGCTAATAGAAGATAGGGGCTACCTCTTTGAGAGTTCATAACTTTGGCCCCCATGAACCAAACTTCACCAAACTTGGTGAGTGTCATCAGGACGGTCTTCTGATGATACCCTGAAATTATGATGCTGATATGTCTACAAATGTGCCCCCTGCAGGCACCCTTAGAAATTTCCCCAAGATTCTTTGTTCTGCAGTGACTTAGCTGCATTGCTGTCAATGTGGAATTTCTGTTGGAGGGCTGTGGGGTGCACATGTCTGAATGTACAGTCACAAAACTTTCAGGGTATCTTCAGAAGAGTCTCTGGATGACACTATCCAGGTTTGGGGAACTTTGCTTCAGGGGGTTTAAGTCTATGGGAACCAAAAAGGGTAGGGCTCATCTCCCACTGCCCCCTGAAGCAAAGTTCCCCAAACCTGGATGGTGTCATCCAGAGATCCTTCTGAAGATACCATGGAAGTTTTGTGGCTGTACATTCAGACATGTGCACCCCACAGCCCTCCAACAGAAATTCCACATTGACAGCAATGCAGCTTAGTCACTGCAGAACCAAGAATCTTGGGGAAATTTCTGGGGGTGCCTGCAGGGGGTGCATTTTTAGACATATCGGCACCAAAATTTCAGGGTATCATCTGGGGACTGTCCTGATGACATCCCCCAAGTTTGGTGCAGTTTGGTTCATAGGGGCCAAAGTTATGGACTTTCAAAGAGGTAGCTACCATCTCCTTAGCTGCCATTGGAAACAATGGGGGATAGGGGCACCCTTTTGGGGGGTCAATAACTTTGCACCCCCTGAACCAAACTTCACCAAACTTGGAGAGAATCATAAGGACTGTCTCCAGATGATACCCTGAAAGTTTGGTGCCGCTAGCTTTAAAAATGCGCCCCCTGTAGGCCAAAACGTGTAAAACACCCAAAAATTACAAAAAAATTAAAACGGACCCAAATTTTTCGGATTTACCCGAATTTTCGGGCATATCCGAATCGGCTATGAGTCGGATTCGGGCATACAGATCATTTTATGCCCCAAAACAACCCAAATCCGAATTTTACCGAATTTTTTGGGTATCGACCAACCCTAGGAATGAACCATCTTCGTCAGAATGTGGATCAATCTTAAAGTAAAACCGTTCTTACCAATGCAGAGAATGGGATCACATTTTGGCACTGCACTGGTAGACACCCCAAGGGTTGGCAGGATGAGTAGAGATACTGTTGTCTTAAAAGTAGGGTTCCTCCAATGCCCCCTAACTGACCTTTGAACTGAACTTTGTATCAATTGATGCTTCATTGCCCCAGCTGAGGACATTTGCTGAAGTAAACATGATTTCTTCTGAAATGTCACAGAGTTCATAATTCTAGGTTTTGAATCATGACCTCTACAATTATCCAACATTGCAACTTTCTACAATTCTCTGGGGAGATCCAGACCATGAGAGCAACACGAATGATCCTATTAATATTCGTACTGAAACTGGATGCAGTCTGGCCTTTGGTGCTTTTCATGTCCTGTTATTGCAGAAGAGAAGTCTGGGGCCTTTTGTGGGGTCTTTTGATGCTGAGATACGTTTCCCTAACAAGGTGGTATGAGATGGACTGCTGCCCAGGAGGACGGTTATCAAGCAAGATAGGGCTATTCCTGTGTTTTGTGTCCCTGCGCCTTGTGTGGGTGTTGTGCGATATTCCTGTTGTTCAATGCGCCATCCTTGATCCTCTCCCAATACAGCACAAGTATCACCGGTCAGGGGGTTTCATCATAGGTGGCATTATTTCTCAAATCTACATCACTTCCGATCAGTTAACATTCAAGACTAATCCTTCCCAGGCAGAAGTTGGTGAACGCTTGTAAGTAGTTGGGTTTTAGGGTGAAATGAGTGTCGCTCGTGGAAGCCTGACGTTCTTCCTAAGGGCTGCTCCTCATCCTTTTTGTGCTCCACAGCACCTTCTGTGTCAATGTGCAGATTTATTTCATTTCAATTTACGTATCTTTAGTCTGTATTATTTCAGTGGTTCCCAGCATGGGAGGCAGAGATACTCCAGGATACAGTAGACCTAACTGCAAGGCCCCTGGGAATCCATGTGTGCTCTAAGCATTGGTATTTTGATGTTTGCTTCATGCATTTCCAAATCAACAGATGCTATTATTAGTATCTAGCACAATGCAGGGTTGGGGAGTCCATTGAATGTTTTGAGGTTAAAAAGGGGCCCTCATTCTCCAAATGTTTTGTAACTGGATTTTTAGTTCTTAGACTGTGCAAAAATGTGTATTAAGAGCCAATTCTTTCATCAATTAAAATTGTTTCCATAGTATCAAAGTGAAATCTAATTGCACTTTGGAGGAAAACATTGTTTCTACTGATTTCAGTATTTTTGAGAGTATTCTTTCTTTCTTTCTTTCTTTCTTTCTTTCTTTCTTTCTTTCTTTCATTAGTATTAGTATCTAGTGCATGGTGGGGAGCTCCATGGAATGGTTTGATATTAAAAGAGACTTTCTTTATTCTCAAACGTTTTGGCACTAAACTTTAGTTCTGAAACCAAAATGTATTAAGAGCAAATTTTCATTAATTAAAAAATGTTTCCTTAATATCGAAATGAAATCTACTTGCACAAAAGAGGAAAATGTTTCTACTGAATTCAGAATATTTGAGTGTACTCTTGCTTGCTTGCTTGCTTGCTTGCTTGCTTGCTTGCTTGCTTGCTTGCTTGCTTCCTTCCTTTCTTCCTTCCTTCCTTCCTTCCTTCCTTCCTTCCTTCCTTCAAAGTATGTCCCCTCCTAAATTTCAGGTAGAGAGAAGTAGGGCTTTGTAGTCTATAGCCAATTCAACATCTCTCTTGAAGACCTGGGTTGAGGAGCTTTGAAATGAAAGCATGTCTCCCTCCCATCCTTAAAGCCAGAGGGATCTATTTTTAGAGAAAACTGAGCTGTGTAGGGAAAGTAGCTCACAAGACTCCCTCAGACCCTGCAAACTGTTTGCCTAGCTTGGGTGGAGGTACTCTTAGAAACTCAGGGATTATTCTTGTGTGAACTTAGATTGAGTTTTTATAAGACTTCTTATGTTTAATATATTGTTCTGTGTAAATGATTGAGACTATTCCAAAAATGTAACATAATATACGTCTATTAAAAGGAAATAGTAGTTTAAATTAAAAATAAAATAGTAAAATTGTCAGATTACCCAAATGGATTATACACAATGGACTATATTCTCTCTTTCTCACAATACTAGAACCAGGGGGCATTCATTGAAAATGCTGGGGGGAAGAATTAGGACTAATAAAAAGGAAAACACTTCTTCAATGAACGTGCGGTGATTGGGGTTTGGAATATGCTGCCACAGGAGGTGGTGATGGCCACTCACCTGGATAGCTTTAAAAAGGGCTTGGACAGATTTATGGAGGAGAAGTCGATTTATGGCTACCAATCTTGATCCTCTTTGATCTGAGATTGCAAATGCCTTAGCAGACCAGGTGCTTGGGAGCACCAGCAGCAGCAGAAGGCCATTGCTTTCACCTCCTGCATGTGAGCTCCCAAAGGCACCTGGTGGGCCACTGCGAGTAGCAGAGAGCTGGACTAGATGGACTCTGGTCTGATCCAGCTGGTTTGTTCTTATGTTCGTATGTTCTTAGGAGAGGAATATGCCATATTTTCTCAAGGAAAAGTGACCCTCACTGAATTAATCAAATCAGCTAGGCGCACTTGCTTTATGGAGTGACAATATAAACCTCAGTATGTATCCAGGATCTTTCCACATTTAATATGCAGAACGGGAAATCCCAAAATGAAAGCAAACCAAACAAACAAAAATGAATATTTGTATCTCACTGACAGCTGGCAGGTGGTAAAGAACTGGATTTGCGGGAATCAAAATTCTGGATATTGACCAGCGAAATTCGTAGGTTGCCTAGACAAGTAAAAAAAATCAATACAAAGTTCCTGGCAGACATGCATTAAACAGAAATGTAGCCAACGACACCTGTTGTGTCATACAATCTCAGTTTCACAACTTTAACTGTGTTTGCAGTGTTGTGACTCAGAATTATCAGCATATTCTGGCTCTGGTATTTGCCGTTCAGGAGATCAATGAAAATTCGCAGCTCTTTCCCAACATCAGCCCTTGGCTTCAACATCTACAAATAGCCATATTTCATAGTGCAAGCAGGACCTACCAGGCATCCATGGAACTCCTTTCCACACAGGGCAGATTCATCCCCAATTACAAGTGTACCACTCAGAGTCATCCATCAGCTGTCATTGGGGGACCTAGTGTCCCTTTTTGTTACCACATGGCAACCATTCTGAGCACCTACAAGATCCCACAGGTAACATTTGTGCTGAAAGCGTGATCTGATATTTCCCATTCTTTTCAAAATTTGGATATGGTGTTATGGTTGACAGGTACAAAGAATCGTAACAGAAATAGAGGAATGACCTGCTTGTAATTTAAAGGGCAATTTCTCTTAGAAAAGTTGTGACTATGGAACAATATATCCCATCAGATCCTTGGAAAGAACTGGCTGACTGGTAGCAAATTTCTGGGGTCTAAGATGGAGTTTTTCCACATAATGTGTCACCATTAATTAGAAGTCTGGACATCATTGATTGGTTAGAAGAAGAAGAAGACTTTATTTACAGTCAATGACCAAATATATTGCAAATCTCCAATTTAGTAAAAATATGTACAACAAAACAAGAAGGCAGATCTCTCTCCCATATTCCAGCACTATCCATCTATATATCATTATACATTGTAAACACACCAAACAGCATAAAAATACTAGACAAAACAAAAGTATCTAAGGGGGATGCCATATTCAGATCATTTTTTTCTTTTTCATAATGAATAGACAGAATTTTCCATTCAGTATTACTCTTCTTATCTTGTAATAGTTTTTCACAACAAACTTTATCAGAACAGTATGTCATCTTGTGTAGTAAATGTGACAGGCATTTTTTCCTTGCCTCCTCATAAAGGGGACACTTTAATAACATATGATCTACAGTTTCTACAGAGTTCAGAAAGCAAGAACATAACCTTGCAGCATAAGGTAAGAACATAAGAACATAAGAACTAGCCTGTTGGATCAGACCAAAGTCCATCTAGTCCAGCTCTCTGCTACTCGCAGTGGCCCACCAGGTGCCATTGGGAGCTCACATGCAAGATGTGAAAGCAATGGCCTTATGTTCTTTTCATATTTTGATGGCCTTAGGTATCTTTTGATATTTCCCTTCTAAGACAGCAGAAGGTAAATGTGCACTTCTTGCAAGAGTAAAAGCTCTTAGATCTTTTGTTATCCAGATAAGCAATGTTGGTGAGCAGTGATATATTTCTGTGTATAGTATAGAGGAAAATCTGAATATCTTGCCAGATATATCACCACTTCATTAGAATGGCATTAGATGCCATTGATTGGTTAGGGAATGGGAGCTTTGCATGCAAAGCTGATTCTCCGATATTGTAGCGAGGGTCCATCCAAACATGTCTCTAATCAATCAGCCCCCTTCATTTAAAGAGCATCTCTTTTAGTGTTGCAGATGACATTGTAGTAGGAAAACTGCAGAGGCTCAGGGTGACCCAGGATTAAGTGGGAGATGCCTCTGATCTCTTCCCTTGGTTTATGTTCAAATCTTCTGACTCTGTATGGAGGTACAAGTGGTCACTCACTGGTTGAGCATCTACCTGGCTAACGAAATTCCAAGTCATTATATCATCCATTCTTTGGCATAATGAAATTCCAGTCCCTGCCCAGGTACATCAAAAACTCCCGCCATCCATCATTTTCAGGTGAACAATAACATGAATTCTTCATAAATGCTCAGTGAAATCACAAATGGAAATCTCAGTAGAAAAATGTGTCAAGGTACAATTGAGGGCCAAAGTTGATTGCATCCAATGCAGAACTGGGGTACACCTGGGACAGTTTGGGAATTCTCCCTCCTATCTTGCCGTACCGTTTGTTTTAGAAAAGATTCCTGGCATCCGCTTCTGTTTTTAGGTTACATATGCTGCTACTCCATTTCAGAATGACCAAAGCCAATTTCTTCTAAAATGGTCAGTGATGACACAAATATGACTCTCTTTTTTAAAATATTTTTTATTAATTTTGCATAATAAAATAGTTACAAATTCCACTTTTCCTAGTACAACTTAACCATACAGATTTCTTCTATAATAATTGTGGTACAGTCATAGATGAATCAGAACTAGAGTTTAGATAGACCTAACTAAAGATATAGTGAGAATGTATACATCCCAATCACCCCCCAAAAAGGAAAAAGAAAGAAGGAGAAAAAAGAGGAAAGAAGAAATAAAGAGAAAGGAAAAAATAAAGAAAATTTATATATATATGAAGTAAGAAAGGGGAAAATATATATATATGGGACCTCCCCTTAGCCTTGTTTCTGTTAACTAATTACATAACTCGTATTTCTTGGAGTCTTATTTACATTAAACCAGTTACAAATTATCCTCTATACTTATTTCATTAAACTCTTATTTTCTTTAAATCAACACTGTAGATAAGTATTTATATTCTTGTATTCGTCTCTTGATTGTTGTTTCTTCAGACACAAATATGACTCTCAATAAGCAATCGTATGAACATAAGATTGAGGGGCAGCGCTGGCTGCATCCAATTCAGAACTGGGTTACACCTGTGACAGTTTGGGAATTCTCCCCCCTACCTTCTTTACTGCTTCTTTCAGAAAAGATTCCTTGCATGTTCCTCTCTTTTTAGGTTACATATGCTGCTACTCCATTTAAGAATGACCCAAGCCAACCTGCTTCCTTCCATCACATGTTTCCAAATGGGGCTCATCAATATATGGGGGTTGTCCATTTATTGCTGCATTTCAGTTGGACGTGGATCGGAGTGATTTATGCGGCTGATTCCAACAGTGAGAGTTTTGTCCATGATGTGCTTCCCACGTTCTCCAAGAAAAACATCTGTTTCGACTTCATTCAAAAATAATTTCTGCCTTTTAACATCTAAATGAGATTGATATGATATCAGAGGAATGTAACATTTTCATTTATTATGACCAGCCTACTAATAATGTTACTTGTCCACGAAATAACCATTGCAGTTATGAGGACATTACTGCATTTCTTAGCGTTTGAGAATGAACCTATGAAGACCAAAGTCTGGATTATGACTGCCGAGATGGAGTTCACCTCATTCTTCTTTCAAAGAGATTGGAACGTAGGCTTCATCCACGGTGCAATTTTCATCGCAGTTCCTTCCAAAAGATCACTGGGATTCCAGAAATTCATTCAGATGAGAAAACCTTCCATGGAAAATGAGGATGGCTTCATCCGGGACTTCTGGGAAAATGCATTTGCCTGTTCTTTTCCCGATCCCGTGGAGGACAAGAAAGGTGGGCCAATCTGTACTGGGAGGGAGAAATTGGAGAGTCTTCCCAAGACAGTGTTTGAAATGAGCATGACTGGCCACAGCAACAGTGTGTATGATGCTGTCTATGCTATCGCGTATGCCTTACAGGCCATGCATTTGCAAAGAGTCAGGCACTCAGCAATGCAGGATACAGAAAGACAGAAGCTTCTGCATCAAGAGCCATTGCAGGTAACATTCTGAGAACAGTGGAGGCGGTTCTCCAGATGCTATGGACTGTATATCAGCCCTTCCAGCATGGCCAATTGGCCATGCTGGAAGGGGCTGATGGGAATTGTAGTCCATAACATCTGGAGTGCCAAAGGTTCACCACCACAGGAGTAGAACAAGGTCAGAAACCTCATCATACATATGGGTACATCGTATCCTTGACAGCACACAAAGACATCTCTCACAGAAACCTGATTTGCACCGCCTGAGCTTGAGTTTGGCCGTCAGTTCCCTTGGGCTGATGGGTAAATGAAGAAAGTACTAATGATGGTTGGAGAAAAACAGATGCTTCTGAATTCAAAAGCTATTTCAGTGAATCCTGAGAAGTCTATCGGTAGAAATCTCATGTTATGTGCATAAGCATGCTCTAGACAGAACAGTAAGTTGTGTCTCCACCCACACGGATGTTAACCATGAATATGTACTAGGGTCTACTTTATGTACAGCAGATATGAGGAACATACTGTCAGTGATCAGTTTGGCCAAGCACAAGGGCTAAAATTCCCTGCTATCAATCACGTATTTTTATATGCATGTGTTTTAGCCTGAATAAAGATGTATTTAATTAAATTAATTAAACGAGAAATGCTTTGCAACGGGCATGGAAAGCATGTCACAAGAGAAAAACACAAAGGAGACAATACACAAACCAATGTCCATAGATTAAAATGAAACTATGTCATACCCAAGAATAACAGAAAATTGTCCAATCTTTTCAAGGTAATTTCTAGGGAGTCTTTGTGGCGGTCTGGAAAAGACTTTTTGATGGTAGAGGCACCAAATCTGCATTATCTTGGCCGTTAACCCTCCTTAAAAGAACCCCAAAGCTTGGTAAAGGTTTGGTCAGGAGTCCAGTTTTATGAGTTCCCATTTTTCCCTAACTGGAAACAACTGAGAATACTTGGGGGTTTTGTAAGCTTTGTAAGCTTAGAAAATTGTGTGGCCTAACCTAGTTTTTACAAAACATGGATGCTCACGAAAGAACAGTCACCAAAAAACAATTGGCAAATCAAAACCCAACCTATATAGCCAGGAACCAAAAAAAAAATCTGAGAAAAGCAGCAGGAAAAAGATAATCCCAATTTCTATTAAATTATCATACTTTTAAGCATTTAATGTCATTTTTAAACATTTTTTTAATCACTGTGCAATTGAGACATGTTATCTATATATTTCATTTTAATTATTCCTTCTGATTTTCTCAACCTTTTTTGGTTCCTGGCTAGAAGAAGAAAAGAGTTTGGATTTATATCCCCCCTTTCTCTCCTGCAGGAGACTCAAAGGCGCTTACAATCTCCTTGCCCTTCCCCCCTCACAACAAACACCCTGTGAGGTAGGTGGGGCTGAGAGAGCTCCCAGAAGCTGTGACTAGCCCAAGGTCACCCAGCTGGTGTGTGGAATGTGTACACAATCTGGACTCCCAGAGATAAGCCTCCACAGCTCAGGCAGCAGAGCTGGGAATCAAACCCGGTTCCTCCAGATTAGATACACACGAAGCTCTATCTCCTCTACTACCTCGCTGCTCTCTAGTAAGGAGAGTCACCAGCGGCTGCTAGATTGGTGCTTCTACCCGAAACAAAGATATTGCTGCTTCTACCCTAAAACAGTCCCTTGGGGATTTAGCGGTCTATCAAATGTAATAAATAATAATAATAACTAATAATAAACATAAGCTCCACAGAGCTCCCCAAATATTCCCTATTGAAATATAATGGGCTCCAACATTTTTAGATATTTGGGAAAAAAAATCCAGCAATAAATATCGTATTGCTATAGGGATTTAGATTTTCTGGGGGTAAAATGAGAGTGTTGTTTATTAAACCCAAATAAAAAAAAATACTAAAACCTTTTTGGTACTCAACCCTAATTCCACAAAGGGATTCATACTATTTCCTATGTATTAGACATTTGCTAATCATGTACATAAAGGGTACGATTTCCTTCCTCCTTCCACTTTGGTTTTCATGTTAATTTTCATCCAAATCTTAGTGAAAGAGCGTTTCTCGGCTTGAGCTCTTTTTTCTTTTATAAGACAACACAGGCACAGTTGTGTATGCCCACCGTTTGCTAAAGTCTATCACTTCTGTACGTGTTCCTTGCCTAGCTCCACTTCTTTCTGAGAGGAGTGTCCTTTAACAACAGTGCTGAGGAAAAGATAGCCTTCAATCAAAATGGAGAGTTAATAGCTGGATTTGATATCATCAATTGGGTCACATTTTCAAACCAGTCCTTCCTTCGAGTCAAAGTTGGGCAGATAGACCCTGGAGCTCCCTCACACAAAGTGCTCTCCATCCACGAAGAAGCCATCACGTGGCCCAGCGGGTTCAACCAGGTAGGGTCAAAGAACATGTCAAGAAGTATGGTCCATAATTGGTAGTCTGGAATAGATCTCTTCCAACTAGACTTGCCAGTCTGGCTTCTCCCTCCAGTTGTCGTAAAAACTGGGAATGGGGCAGAGCAATGGAGCTTTGCTCTAGGAATCCCCCTATCTCCATGGCAAAATCCATATAGATGCAACGTCCATTTCCACCAAAGTAGATTTAGATCTCCCAAAACTGCTGAACCCTAATAAAAAGAAAAAGGATGTGTACATATTGCTCTTGATAAGTATGGTTTGGGTAAAGGACTCCAAGAATTGCACGTGTTACGAATTTCCAGAGCCCTTAGGGGATGGGGTGGTCTACAAATATAATAATAAAATAAATAAATAAATAAATAAAATACTAAGTGTACAGTAGAAATGGCTCTATTATGCACTGACAGAAAGAGAACATAAGAACATAAGAACTAGCCTGCTGGATCAGACCAGAGTCCATCTAGTCCAGCATTCTGCTACTCGCAGTGGCCCACCAGGTGCCTTTGGGAACTCACATGCAGGAGGTGAAAGCAATGGCCTTCTGCTGCTGCTGCTGCTCCCGAGCACCTGGTCTGCTAAGGCCTTTGCAATCTCAGATCAAGGAGGATCAAGATTGGTAGCCGAACACTTGGCATTCAGGTATTAATGCCTGAAAGTAATACCTGAACACTTGGCATTCAGGTATTAATCATACAGCATGTTTTTGAATGCTACACCATTCTTGTCATTCCTTTATTACAGACGCGACCTCTTTCTGTATGTAATCAACCATGCCTCTTAGGTCACAGAAGGACAAAGAAGGAAGGGAAGCCATTTTGCTGCTATGATTGTGATTCATGTCCTGAAGGGAAGATTTCAAACCAGACAGGTCAGATGTTCTCTACACTTTATAAAGTTCATGGAATATTTGGGTGCTGTGTGGTTTCAGGGCTGTATGGCCGTGTTCTAGCAGCATTCTCTCCTGACGTTTCGCCTGCATCTGTGGCTGGCATCTTCAGAGGATCATGTGGTGTTTTGAAAGTCCTTTTGGCTGCAAGAAATGATGGGATAGTACCTGTGTCTCTGCAGCGTAGAAGAAAGGTTAAAGAACACAGGCGTGCTTCCCTGGAGCCGTAGTTTTTTCCACTCGCGGTGTGTCTTGGAAACAATTTCTCCCCGAGATGTTCAATGTATTGTCGGGCTGGGCTTTCAATGGGCCTGAATCACTTGGGTGCTGTACTTCCGGCTGTATGGTTGCACTTAGCAGCATTCTCTCCTGACGTTTCGCCTGCATCTGTGGCTGGCATCTGTGGCTGGCATACAGCCCGAAACCGCCACAGCACCCAAGGACCCGCCGCGGAAAGCTCTCTCGACAATTCATGGACTATGTTAAGTGTAATCAGGATCGTGAATATGACAGCAAACAGACACACCTTTCTGTAATGTGACCACTCTTATTCACTTTTCTGCTAATGCTCTGATAGCTGATAAGAGGACGAAGTTCTTCAAGCCCCTGAATTGTGTGCACAGTTGTGTAGAACTCTGGCATTGATAAAGATGAGGAACGTAATTCAGCATACCCATAAAAACCGTTGATAGGAGTGGTGGAACCTAGCTTTCGTTATTCAGGGATCGATGGCCTTCTCTCATTTCTCTTCGGCAGGTTCAGTGCCCGGTTTCAAATGAACTGCTGCAAATATAAAAAAATAAGAACATAAGAACTTAAGAACTAGCCTGTTGGATCAGACCAGAGTCCATCTAGTCCAGCCTTCCTTGCTACTGCAGGCTCCATCAGGTGCCTTTTTTGGGAGCTCACGGCAGGATGTGAAAGCAAGGGCCTTCTGCTGCTGCTGCTCCCGAGCACCTGGTCTGCTAAGACAAATGAGTAGAGTGCGCACTCATCTCTTCCATTTTAAACTCTCTGTCCTCATTCAGGACTATGGGTTGCTGATTGCTTGCCATTACACTTTGTTAGTTATGTATTGACTGGAATATTTCATTCAATTTCCGTTTGCAAAAAAGATTCGCGGTGCCAATAAAACCATAATAATGAACACCAATCTTAAAACAGTGACACAAAAATAAAGCAAAAGTAGGGATACGGAATCTATCCCAAGAGTAACAAACATTTTCTTTTTTTTCAGACATGGATTTCATTGCTTCAGTGTCCTGAAGATCGCATCTCTAGTAGGCGACCAAGATCTGCCTCCCAAAGATGTCACCTACCTGTCCTATGAAGAACCTGTAGGCATCAGCTTGGCTATTTTTGGTCTCTCCTTTGCTTTCATCACAACATTGATCTTGGGTACCTTTGTGAAATACCAGGACACTCCCATTGTAAAGGCCAACAACAGGAGTTTCTCCACGCTCTCCTTGTTCCTCTCACATGTGCTTCCTGTGTGCTCTTGCTCTTTCCTCTGCAAACCAGGGAAAGGAACGGCTCCGTCTGTCAAGTTGGTTTTGCTGCCACTTTCATGGTTGTTTCTATGTGTGTTGGCTAAAACCATCACTGTGATTCTAGCTTTCATGGCTACTTCAAGCCAGGGTCCAGCATGAGGAAGTGGTGGGGAGAAGGCTGGCCAGCTCCATAGTAATCTCCTGTTCCCTTTCCCAAGCCACTCTGTGTACTGTGTGGTTTGTCACCTTCCTCCCTTCCTTCTGGATTTTTGACATGCACTCAGTACCTAAAGAAATCATTCTGGAGTGTAACGAAGGGTCGGTGGCCATGTTTTACCAGGTCCTGGCCTTCATGGGCCTCCCTATAATTGGTGAGTTTTCACTTGTGGCTTTCTCTAGCCAGGAAGTTACCCGATAGTTTCCACGAAACTGAATCCATCAATCTTTTCATGGCATGCTATGCAAAGAATCCTTTTGTGTTCACTGAGCAAGTGCAGTCCCATGGTGTCTTCCACCTGGTCCTGTTTTGTCATGAATATCTTCTTCCCAAATGCCATCACAGGCTGGAGGGCACCTGACTCCAATGCTGGCAGAGAACTGAAACAAAGGAGGAATTCCCAAGGAGGAATCACATGAGGATGGAGGCCCTAGGCTCTCACCGGGAGTAAATGGGAGTTTACCCACAGAATGCAGTGCATCATGCCATCCTCCTGTCACTTGCTGTCTCCACTATTCTAGGGAATCTTAGGTCTCAAAAATCCCTGCCTGCAGTGCCTAGATGGGGCTAGGTCTGCTTCATTCTGGACAGACTCCTGATGATCACTTGAGGCCCTGCCTCATTCTGCACCACCCATGTCTTGGCCCCACCTCATCTTAACTCCCATGAGGTCGTGTCCTCCAACAACCCACCAGTCACATGATCAAGCTCAGCCCACACTAAGACCTCCTATTTTGGCACACAGGACCCTGGGAGCATTGGGTTTGAGAAGAGGGTGAGACAGGATTTGTCTTCTCCAGTGCTGTGTCTCCACCATTTCCTATCCCTCCCAGGCTCACATCTGGGTTTTCATCCTTATATTCTCAAGTTTGCTTCCTAAAATTATATTCTGTTCTCCCAGCTTGAACCTGAACCTGTACTCTAGACGCTGTCCCAGCCATCATTTTGAAACAAGGCCATCTCTGGAACGTCTACAGAGGGGAGTTCACACCAGCTTCAACCCAAATTCCCAGCCCAACCCACTGATTGCACTTCACCATTCCTCTGTATCCAGAGAGTCACCTAGATCCAACAATATTCTCTTATCAAACCATTTCTGTGCCCGTCCCCTGACACTTTTTTTCACTGCGTGGTTGAGTTATTGCAGCAGAAAAGTCAGGGGCCTTTGAAGGGGCCTTTTGATTCCCAGAGACATTTCCCTAAAAATGTGGGATCAGGCAGACAGCTGCCCAGGAGGAAGGTTAACAAGCAAGATTCGTCTACTCTTGTATGTTGTGTTAATGTGCCTTCCATGGGTAGTGTGTGATGTTCCTGCAGTTCAATGCACCGTCCTGGACCCTCTCCCAATACAGCACAAGTATCACCAGTCAGGGGATTTCATCATAGGTGGCATTATTTCTCAAATCTATATCTCTTCCGATCAGTTAACATTCCGGACTCATCCATCCCAGGCAGAAGCTGGTGCGCCCTTGTAAGTAGTTGGGTTTCAGGGTGAAATGAGTGCTGCTCGTGGAGGTCTGTCGTTTTTTCTAAGGGCTGCCCCTCATCCTTTTTGCGCTCCTCAGCAACCTCTGTGTCAATGTGCAGATTTATTTCATTTCACTTCATGTATCTTCATTCTGCTTTATTTCAGTGGCTCCTAGCCTGAGAGCCAGAGATGCTCCAAATTATAGTAGATTTTATTGCAAGGATGCTGGGAATCCATATGTGTGCTAAGCTCTGGTATTTTCATGTGTTACTTATGCATTTCTCTATCAACAGATACTATCATTAGTATCTAGTACAATGTGTGGGTGAGGAGTCCATGGAATGTTTTGATGTTAAAAAGGTGTACTGATTCTGAAAATACTTTGGAACTTCACTTTTATTTCTAAGAAAAACCAAAAATGTGTATTAGGAGCCCATTCTCTCATCAATAAAACATTGTTTCCTTAGTATCAAAGTGAAATCTGCTTGCACTACAGAGGTTTATACTGATTTCAGAATTTTTGAGTATCCTCTTTCTTTCTTTCTTTCTTTCTTTCTTTCTTTCTTTCTTTCTTTCTTTCTTTCTTTCTTTCTTTCTTTCTTTCTTTCTTTCTTTCTTTCTGATATTTCTTTCTTTCTGATATTATGCATTACTTATATCATAAAGGTTTAAAAAATACATACAGTAGTAAAATTTTCAGATAAATCAAATGGATTATACACAGCAGGAGATGAACATGCCATATTTCCCCATGAAAAAGTGACCCTCACTGAATTAATCAAATCAGGTGAGGGGCACTTTGAATTATGGAATGACAGGAGAAACCTCAGAAGAGAAATTGCAAATCCATCAAATGGTACCAAACCAAACAAACACACAAAAAATGAGTCTTTGTATCTCACTGACAACCGGCAGGGAGTAAAGAACTGGATTTGCAGGAATCAAATGGATATTTGCTGGTGAAATCCAGAATTTCCCTAGACAGGTATAATATAGTCTACGTACAAAGTTTCTGGCAGACACACACTAAACAGTAATGTAGCCAATGACACCTATTGTGTCATACAGTATCAGCATCACACTTTAACTGTGTTTGCAGTGTTGTGACTCAGAATTATCAGCATATTCTGGCTTTGGCATTTGCCGTTCAGGAGATCAATGAAAACCCCCAGCTGTTTCCCAACATCAGCCTTGGCTTCAACATCTACAACAGCTATTTCAGTGCAAGCAGGACCTATCAGGCGTCCATGGGACTTCTTTCCACATGGGGCAAATTCATCCCAAATTACAGGTGTACCACCCAGAGTCATCCATCAGCTGTCATTGGGGGACCTAGTGCCCCTTTTTGTCACCACATGGCAACCATTCTGAGCACCTACAAGATTCCACAGGTAACATTTGTGCTAAAACCATGGTCTGATATTTCCCATTCTTTCTGATTTTTTTTGACATAGTGCTATGGTTAACAGATGCAAAGAATTGTAGCAGAAATAGAGGAATGAACTGCTTGTAATTTAAATGACAATTTCTGTCCCAGAAAAGTTAGGACAAGGGAATAAAATATACAGTCAGATACTTGGAAAGTACCTGCTGTTTTTACCGGCAGCAAATTTCTCAAGTCACGGGTGCAGTTTATCTCCATAATATATCACCACTTCATAAGAAGGCTGGACGGCAATGAATATTTAGGGAATGGGAGCCGTGCATGCAAAGCTGATGATCCAATATTGAAGTGAGGGTCCATCCAAACATGCCTCTTAATTTAAAGAACATCTCAGTGTTGCAGCTGACATTCTAGTAGGGAAACTGTAGAAGCTCAGGGTGACCCAGGGTGAATTGGGAGATGCCTTTGATCTCTTCCCTTGGTATCTGTTTAAATCTTCAAACGCTCTATGGAGATACAAAGTGATCACTCACTGGTTGAACCACTACCCAGCTAACCAAAAGAAGCAGAATTCACGTGCTTTATAATATCCAATCTTTGGCATAATGAAATTCCAGTCCCTGCCCAGGTCCATCATAAACTCCCACCGTCCATCATTTTCAGGCGATCAATAACATGAATTCTTCATAAATGCTCAGTGAAGTCCCAATTGGAAATCTCAGTAGGAAAGTTTAACAAGGCAAGATTGAGGAGCCAAGCTACCTAAAACCAACACAGAACTGGGGTACACCTGTTAGAGTTTGGGAATTCTCCTCTCTACCTTACTTTCCTTTTAGAACATGATTAATGGCGTCTTCTTCTCTTTTTAGCTTACATATGCTACTACTCCTTTTAAGAATGACCAAAGCCAACCTGCTTCCTTCCATCACATGTTTCCAAATGGGGCTCAACAATATATGGGGATTCTCCTTTTACTGCTGCATTTCAGTTGGACGTGGGTCGGAGTGATTTATGCAAATGATCCTAATGGAGAGAGTTTTGTACAAGATGTGCTTCCCACGTTTTCCAAGAAAAACATCTGCTTCGACTTTATTGAAACATTCCCCAGCATGGCGTTTTCCACTGAGATCGAAGATGCGATATCAGGAGGGAACAAGGTGTTTAAGGCCGCCATGAACAGCTCGGCCAATGCCCTACTTGTCCATGGTGAAACTTCAACCATGGCAGTTATGAGGACATTACTGCATTCTTTAGCATTTGAGAATATAGCTGTGAACACAAAAGTCTGGATCATGACTGCCGAGATGGAGTTTGCATCATTTCCCTTTCAAATAATTTTGAGCATAGACTTCCTCCACGGTGCAATTTCTCTCGCAGTTCCTTCCAAGAATACATTGGGATTCCAGAAATTTATTCAGAAGAGAAAACCTTCCGTGGAAAACGAGGATGGCTTCATCCGGGACTTCTGGGGAAATGCATTTGCCTGTTCTTTTCCTGATTCCATGGAGGAAAATAATAATGGGCCAATCTGTACTGGGAGGGAGAAGTTGGAGAGTCTTCCCAAGACAGTTTTTGAAATGAGCATGACTGGTCAGAGCAACAGTGTATGATGCTGTCTATGCTATCGCGTATGCCCTACAGGCCATACAGTTGCAAAGAGTCAGGCACTCAGCAATGCAGGATACTGAAAGACAGAAGCTTTTGCATCAAAAGGCATGGCAGGTAACATCCAGAAACCTCATCATACCTGTGGGTGCAACATATGCTGGATACCAACAAGATGTCTCAGACTGAAACCTGAGTTTTGACCCGTACATCTTGAGCTTCAGTTTGGCAGCCAGTTCCCTTGGGCTGATGGGTAAATGAAGAGAGTATGAATAATGGTTAGAGGAAAAACAGATGCTTCTGAATGAAAAGCCATTTCAGTTGATTCAGAGTAGTCCATCTGTAGAAATCTCATGTTATTCGTAGGTGCATAAACATGTTTTAGACAGAATGAGATGTCTTTTTACCCACACTGGTGTTATCATGATGGACTACTACGTTTGCCATAGCGTCTACTTTATGCATAACAGATGTGTGGATCTTCCTTTCCGTGATTAGTCTGGCCAGTTACAAGGACTATAATTCACTGGTACCAATCATAATATTTTATATGCTTGTTGATTGACATGTATTTTAGTTTAATTTTCAGATATTCTGGGGATAAAGGTCAAGAAAAACACACATATTGCTATGGAGACTTATTTGGCTTTCTTTGGATTTTCTGAAAAATTGACAATTTATTAAAACAAAATCAAAAAAATATTGAATGCTTTTTGAAGCCCATTCCCAATTGCAATAAAGGGGAATCAAGGCTTCGTTTTGTACCACCCAGAGTCATCCATCAGCTGTCATTGGGGGACCTAGTGCCGTTTTTTGTCACCACATGGCAACCATTCTGAGCACCTACAAGATTCCGCAGGTAACATTTGTGCTGAAAGCATGGTCTGATCTTTTCCCACTCGGTTCGATTTTTGATAGGGTATTATCATTTACAGTTACAAAGAACCATGACAGAAATAGAGGAGTCACCAACTTGTAATTTAAAGGACTATTTCTATCCTAGAAAAGTTGGGACTATGGTACAAATATCCAGACAGATCCTTGGAAATTATTACCTGCTTTGACTGGCAGCAAATTTCTGGGGTCACAGGTGGAGTTTTTCCTCATAATGTTTCAACACATTTCATTAGAAGTCTAGATGGCATTGACTGGGTTAGGGAATGAGAGCCGTGCATGCAAAGCTGGTGATCCAATACTGAACTGAGGGTCCATCCAAACATGTCTCTAGTCTATCAGCCCCCTTAATTTAAAAAACATCTCTGTTAGTGATGCAGATGACATCCTAGTAGGGAAACCACAGAAGCTCAGGGTGACCCAGGGTGAATTGGGAGATGCCTTTGATCTCTTCCCTTGGTTTATGTTCAAATCTTCTGACTCTCTGGCCCCTTCCGCACACGCAAAATAATGCATTTTCAAACCACTTTCACAACTGTTTACAAGTGGATTTTGCTATTCCGCACAGCTTCAAAGAGAACTGAAAGCAGTTTCAAAGTGCATTATTCTGCATGTGCGGAATGAGACTCTGTGAAGGTACGAGCGATGACTCTTTGGGTGAACCTCTACCTGGCTAACAAAAAGAACCAGCATTCACAGCCACTATATGATCCATTTTTGGCATAATGAAATTCTAGTCCCTGCCCACGTTCATCAAAAACTCCCATAATCCAACACTTTCAGGTGAACAACAACATGAACTCTTCTAAAAGGGTCACTGATATCATGAATGGGAATCTCAATAGTCAAGCATATCAAGGAAAGATTGAGGTGCAAAACCAAACGGCATCCATCTCAGAACTGGGATACACGTGTTACCATTTGGGAATTCTCCTCCCTACCTTAATTTACCATTTGTTTTAGAAAAAATTCCTTGCATCTTCTTCTGTTTTTAGGTTACATATGCTGCTACTCCATTTAAGAACGACCAAAGCCAACCTGCTTCCTTCCATCACATGTTTCCAAATGGGGCTCAACAATATATGGGGATTCTCCTTTTACTGCTGCATTTCAGTTGGACGTGGGTTGGGGTGATTTATACAGCTGATCCCAATGGAGAGAGTTTTGTACAAGATGTGCTTCCCACGTTCTCCAAGAAAAACATCTGTTTCGACTTCATTGAAACATTCCCCATCATGACATTTTCCACTGACATTGAAGATGTGATATCGGGAGGGAGCAAAGTATTTAAGGTCGCCATGAACAGCTCAGCCAATGCGTTACTTGTCCATGGTGAAACTTCAACCGTGGCAGTTATGAGAACATTACTGCATTTCTTAGCATTTGAAAATGAACCTATGAAGACAAAAGTCTGGATTATGACTGCTGAGATGGAGTTCACAACATTTCATATTCAAAGAGATTGGAACGTAGGTTTCATTCATGGTGCAATTTCTCTCGCAGTTCCTTCCAAGAAATCATTGGGATTCCAGAAATTTATTCGGAAGAGAAAACCTTTCATGGAAAATGAAGATGGCTTCATCCGGGACTTTTGGGAAAATGCATTTGCCTGTTCTTTTCCTGATTCCATGGAGGACAAGAATGGTGGGCCAATCTGTACTGGGAGGGAGAAACTGGAGAGTCTTCCCAACACAGTGTTTGAAATGAGCATGACTGGCCACAGCAACAGTGTGTATGATGCTGTCTATGCTATCGCCTATGCCTTACAGGCCATGCAGTTGCAAAGAGTCAAGCACTCAGCAATGCAGGATACAGAAAGACAGAAGCTTCTGCATCAAAAGGCATGGCAGGTAACCTCCAGACACATCATCATAAATGTGGGTGCATCATATCCTGGACAGCACACAAAGATGTCTCTCACAGGAAGCCTGAGTTTTGACCTGCACAGCTTGAGCTTCAGTTTGGCAGCCCAGTTCCCTTGGGCTGATGGGTAAATGAAAAAAGTATGAGTAATGGTTAGAGAAAAACAGACGCTTCTGAATCAAAAGCCATTTCAGTTGATTCTGAGTCGTCTATCGGTAGAAATCTCATGTTATGTGTAGGTGCATAAGCATGATCTAGACAGAAGAGTAAGATACCAACACTGGTGTTATCATGATGGTGTTCTAGATCTGCCTTAGCATCCACTTCATGTACAGCAGTTACATGGATCTTCCTTTCAGTGATTAGTCTGGCCAATTACAAGGACTACAATTCACCTGTACCAATCATGTTATTTTATATGCATGTTGATTGCCATGAATAAGTATGTATTTTAGTTTAATTGTCAGATATTCTGGGGGTAAAAGTCAAGAAAAAAGACACACATTTCTATAGAGATTAGGCTTTTTTCAGATTTTCTAAAAAAATACACTTTATTAAAACCAAATCCAAAAAAGAAATTAAACACTTTTTGGGTGCACATTGTACAAAGGGATTCATACTATCTGCTGCATATCAGCCATTTGCTGATCATGTACATAAAGGGTGCTATTTTCCTCCTTCTTCCCTTGTAATTTTCACAGTAATTTCCTGCCAGATCTTAGTGAAAGGACGTTTCTCACCTTGAGCTCTTGATTCTCTTTAAGACAACACTGGCACAGTTGCGTATGCCCACGGTTTGATAAAGCCTATCGCTTGTGCTCCTGCCCCTTGCTTAGCTCCACGTCTTTCTGAGAGGCGTCTCCTTTAACAACAGTGATGAGGGGAAAATTGCCTTCAATCAAAATGGAGAGTTAATAGCTGGATTTGATATTATCAATTGGGTCACGTTCCCAAACCAGTCCTTCCTTCGAGTCAAAGTTGGGCAGATAGATCCTGGAGCTCCCTCACGCAAAGTGTTCTCCATCCACGAAGAAGCCATCACCTGGCCCAGCGGGTTCAACCAGGTAGGGTCAAAGAACATGTCAAGAGGTTTGGTCCATTATTGATACCCTGGAGTTGCCAGTTTGGTTTCTCCCTCCCATGGCAGAAAAAGGGGTAGGTTGTTCAGAGCAATATGGCAGTGCTCTAGGAATCCCCCTATCGCCATGCTAAAACCCACATGGATTGGAAGAATTCCTAAAACATTTTGAAGCCACTTCTGGGTTTAACCAGAATAGATGACCCAGCACTGAACATTGCTGCTTCACACCCCATATGTTTGCTCCAGCAAGAATGAAGATCAGCCACAAGGGCAAGGAACCAGAAATGGGAGATTGTGGCAATGTGGTGAAGCTAACTGCCACAAAGTGACAGGGAGTTTCAGACATCTTGTGAAGAAGAAGAAGAAGTGGAGGAGTTTGGATTTATAGCCTCACTTCTCTCCTGTAAGGAGACTCCCATGGGCTTACAAACTCCTTTCCCTTCCTCTCTCCACAACAGAAACCTTGGGTGCTTCCGCATTGTCGTGCTCGACCTGAGATCGACTAGAGTCCGACCCGAGTCCTCCGCACAGACGTAGCGTCGGACTCGTGTCTGACTCGACTCACCTCCCTCTCGCCATTGAATTTCTCGACTCTACTGGGGAGTTGAGTCGACTGGCGGACTCAGGTTGCACTCGAGCCGAAGCCGACGGAGTGCGGAATCTCCGTCACTCGACTCTGCCATGTAGCCAATCACAACTAAGTATTTCGCCCATGCGCAGAAGGGGAGACTCGTGGCGGCGCGAAAAGCTTTGGGCATGCGCAGAACGGGGGACACAGCAACCAATCGGAACGCAGCACAGGGAGGTGGTCCCGCCTTCTGAGCTCGGCTCCGGAGACACGAGTCGGCTGCTGTGTGGAGGAACGGGAGGACTCGAGTCAAGGTAAGACTCCGCCGACACGAGTCAAACCTGAGTTGACTCGTGTGTCCGGAAGGGCTCTTTGTGAGGTAAGGGTGAGTGTATGAGAGTTCCAAAGAACTGTGACTAGGCCAAGGTCACCTGACAGGAGTGTAGGAATTTGGAAACAATTCTGGTACACCAGATAACACTCTGCCACTCATGAGGTGTAGGGAATAAAACCTGGTTCTCCAGATCAGAAACCACTGCTCATAACCACTAAACCATGAGGGCTGAACATAGCGAATCCCTACCATTAGGATTCTATCTTCCCAAAACAACCATGTGAACCAAACACATTTCCATCTCCCAAAACTGAGGGCTACTAATGAAGGCATAAGGAATGCATAAATGTTGCTCTGGATTGGTATGGAATTGGGTAAAATCGTCCAAGAATGCTTGATGTTGTGAATTTCCAATCAGTGACAAATATATGGTAGACAAGCCTCCATTATGCTTTGGCAGAAAGAGGACACTTGGCTACTGAGTTATTAATCCCATGGTATGTTTTTGAATGCTTCAATATTCTTGTCTTTCCTTTACGACAGACGCAACCCCTTTCCGTATGTAATAAACCATGCCTCTTGGGTCATAGTAGGGCGCAGAAGGAAGGGAAGCCATTTTGCTGTTATGATTGCGTTCCATGTCCAAAAGGGAGGATTTCAAACCAGACAGGTCAGAGATGTTTTCTACACTTTATAATCTTCATGGACTATGTTAAGTGTAATCAGGATCGTGAATATGACAGCAGACAGACACACCTTTTCTGTAATGTGCCAGCTCTTATTCATATTTTAGCCAATACAACGGTAGCTGATAAGACAATAAAGATCTTCATACCCATGAAGTGTTGGGATGGCCTGGGTATTGAGGGATGGGATCTCTGTCTGGTGTGAATTTAATGCGCGAAACTATTTTGCTGTTGCTCTCTGTCTCCGCTTATCTCTCCCGCTCTTAGTGAAGGCGAAATGCTTTGGTCAGTAGTACCGCTGAGAAACTGTATGGTGGGCGGGGGAAGGGCTGTTTGGGTGCTTCATGTAAGAGGCGTCTCGGCTGAGCCAAGCTAGAGACGTCTTGGACCGTGTACAGAACTGATCTGACCTACAATAAAGAAATCATTGTTCATCACAACTGTTTCAATTTTTTGGTTCAAGGAGGTTCTGACAGAAGTGTATGCACAGTTGCGTACATAACCGGCATTGATGGAGACGAGGAAAAATTATTCAGCATACCCATAAAAGTCTTTGACTGGAGTGGAGGCAGCTAGCTTTTGATACTCAGGGATAGCAGACCACCTTCTCTGATTTCTCTCCAGCAGCTTCAGCACCCAATTGAGATGACTTGCTGCAAATATGAGTAGAGAGTTCAAAGTTATCTCCCCACTTCAAACTCTCCGTCCTCATTCAGGACTGAGGGTTGCTGATTGCTTGGCCCTATACTTAGTTACCAACATTTTCTTTTACAGACATGGATTACTGTTTCCCATGTCCAGAAGATCGGTACCCTAACAGTGACCAAGATTCATGCCTTCCCAAAGACATCACCTACCTGTCTTATGAAGAACCTTTAGGCATCAGCTTGGCTATTTTTGGTCTCTCCTTTGCTTTCATCACAACATTGGTCCTTGGCACTTTTGTGAAGCACCAGGACACTCCCATTGTCAAGGCCAACAACCGGAGCCTCTCCTACGTTCTCCTTGTCTCTCTCGTCATGTGCTTCCTGTGTGCTCTGCTCTTCCTTGGCAAACCAGGGAAAGGCACGTGCCTCATCCGTCAAACGGGCTTTGCCGTCACTTTCTCAGTGGCTGTTTCATGTGTGTTGGCCAAAACCATCACTGTGATTCTAGCTTTCATGGCTACCAAGCCAGGGTCCAGCATGAGGAAGTGGGTGGGGAGAAGGCTGGCCAGCTCCATAGTAATCTCCTGTTCCCTTTCCCAAGCCACTCTGTGTACTGTGTGGCTTGCCACCTTTCCTCCCTTCCCACATTTTGACATGCACTCAGTACCTAAAGAAATCATTCTGGAGTGTAACGAAGGGTCAGTGGCCATGTTTTACTGTGTCCTGGCCTTCATGGGCCTCCTGGCACTGGTGAGCTTCACGGTGGCTTTCCTAGCCAGGAAGTTACCCGATAGTTTCCACGAAACCAAATCCATCACCTTCAGCATGCTGGTCTTCTGCAGTGTGTGGGTGACCTTTGTTCCCACCTACTTGAGCACCAAGGGGAAGTCCATGGTGGCCGTGGAGGTCTTCTCCATCTTGGCCTCCAGTGCTGGCTTACTGGGATGTATCTTCTTCCCCAAATGCTACATCATTGTGCTGAGACCTGATCTGAATAAGAAAGAGCAACTATTAAAGAGAATCAATTAAGGACTATACCTGTGTTTTCTGGTGTAGGAAGTCGTGAAGACCAATGTGTGTGCCTAGCGGTGCTACGCCATGGACCCTCTGTCCCTTGTGTTGCTCATACTTATTCTACCCATGAATCCATTCCCTGCTCTAGTCAAGATGGGGCGCTTGGGAATGTTTCTTATCTTTATATGCCTCAGGATGATCACTAAGGCCTTTGCCTGGCCTATATTAATTCCCACTATTCTTACCACTCTTCATTATCACCAAGCCACTATCAATCCAGTTGTACTCTAATTACAGGAATGAACCAGCTCTGTCTGCATTTGGATAAAGCTTATTTTTTAAAAAAAAACATTTTCTTTCCAATGCACAGCATGGGATCGCCATTTTGCACTACAAGGCACCCCAAGAGTTGGTAGATTGAGTAGAAACAGTGCTATCTTAAAAGCAGGATTCCACCAACCCACAATGGGTCACTCCCCCTATAGGTCCTTCACATCTGTATTTTTTTAATTTAATACCATAGATCTGGCAAAGTGGATTTTCTAATGTAATTTTTTTCTCCTGAAAAGCTGAACTTTGTATCACTTGATGTTTCGTTGTCCCAGTTTGCTGAAGTAAACATGATTTCTTCTAAAAATGTCACACAGTTACTAATTCTAGGTTGCGGGCCACGATCTCTACAATTATCCAACATTACTCCTTTCTACCATTCTCTGGGGACATCCAGACCAGGAGAGCAACACGAACGATCCTGTTAATATTCGTACTGAAACTGGATGCAGTGTGCCCTTGGGTGTTTTTTTATTGGGATGTCCTGTAATTGCAGCAGAAAAGTCCATGGCCATTTAAGGGACCTTTTGATGCTAAGAGACATTTCCCTAGCTATGTGGGATCAGGTGAACTGCTGCCCAGGAGTAAAATCATCAAGCAAGAGAGGTCTACTCTTGTATGTTGTGTTAGTGCACCTTCCCTGGGTGGTGTGTGATCTTCAATGCACCATCCTTGACCCTCTCCCAATACTGCACAAGTATCACCAGTCAGGGGGTTTCATCATAGGGGGCATTATTTCTCAGATCTACATCTCTTCTGAGCAGTTAACGTTCCAGACTCATCCTTCCCAGGCAGAAGTTGGTGAACGCTTGTAAGTAGTTGGGCTTTAGGGTGAAATGAATGTGCCACGCATGAAGCTCTCATGACTGCTCCTCATCCTTTGTTGAGCTCCACAGCAACCTCTGTGTCAAAGTGCAGATTTATTTTATTTCACTTTGTGTATCTTCATTCTGTCTTATTCAGTGGTTCCCAGCAGGGGAGCCAGAGATATTCCAGGATACATTAGACTTTATTGCAGGGACTCTGGGAATCCATATGTGTTCTGCGCACTGGCATTTTGATGTGTTTTTTAGGCATTTCTCCATCAACAAATGGTAGTATTAGTATCTAGATGCAGGGGTGGGGAGTCCATGTAATCATTTGATACTAAAAAGTGGCCCTCATTCTCAAAATGTTTAGGTACTACAATTTTAATTCTTAGATAAACCAAAAATGTGTATTAAGAACCAATTCTTTCAGTAATAAAAAATTGTTTCCTTAATATCAGTGAAATCTACTTGCACTACAGAGGAAAATGTGGTTTCTACTGACTACAGAATTTTTGAGCATATTTGTTTATTTCTTCTCTCTATTTCTCGGTCAAATTTCATTCATGGAGAAGATGCCCTTCATAATCTAAAGCCAATTCAAATTCTCTCTTGCAGAATTGAGTTGGGGAGTTTTGAAATGAGTGGGTGAGAGAACCTCTCCCTCCCATCCTTGCCAGAGGGATCTATCTTTCAAGAAAACTGAGGTGTGTAAGAAAGGTAGCTCACTCAGACTCCATAAGATCCTGAAAACAATTTGTCTAGGTTGGGTGGAAGTACTCTTAGAACCTCAGCGATTACTGTTGTGTGAACCGAGAGAGTTTTCATAAGTCTTCTTACATTTAATATATTGTGTTTTTAAACAATTGAGTCTACTCAAAAAAATGTTACATGATACACATCTATCATAAGGGTATAGAAAGGTTTACATTAAAAATACTATAGTAAAATGTTCAGATTAACCAGATGGACTATATCATAAGAACATAAGAACAGACCAGCTGGATCAAACCAGAGTCTATCTAGTTAATCACTCTGCTGCTCGCAGTAGCCCACCAGGTGCCTTTGGGAGCTCACATGCTGGATGTGAAAGCAAGGGCCTTCTGCTGCTGTTGCTCCTGAGCACCTGGTCTGCTAAGGCCTTTGCAATCTCAGATCAAGGAGAATCAAGATTGGTAGCCATAGACAGACTTCTCCTCCATAAATATCCAACAGAAGATGAACATGCTATATTTCCCCAAGGAAAAGTGACCCTCCCTGAATTATTCAAATTAGTTGAGGGGTACTTTGCATTATGGAATGGCAGGATAAACCTCAGCATGTATCCAGGGTCTTCCTAAACCTGATATGCAGAAGGGAAATTGTAAATCCATGGAATGAAACCTAACCAACCAATCAACAACAAAGATGAGTATTTGTATCTCAGTTACAGCTGGTAAAGAACTGGATTTGGACAATTCAAAATTCTGGATTGCTTCTGGTGAAACTCTTAGATTTTCTAGGCTGGTAAAAATATTCTAAATACAAAGTTGCTGGCAGACACACATTAAACAGAAATGCTGTCCATGACACCTATTGTGTCATACAGTATCAGTTTCACACTTTAACTGTGTTTGCAGTGTTGTGACTCAGAATTATCAGCATATTCTGGCTTTGGCATTTGCCGTTCAGGAGATCAATGAAAACTCCCAGCTCTTTCCCAACATCAGCCTTGGCTTCAACATCTACAACAGCTATTTCAGTGCAAGCAGGACCTACCAGGCATCCATGGAACTCCTTTCCACACAGGGTAGATTCATCCCCAACTACAGGTATACCACTCAGAGCCATCCAGCAGCTGTCATTGGAGGACCTAGTGCCCATATTTGTCAACACATGGCAACCACTCTGAGCACCTACAAGATTCCACAGGTAACATTTGTGCTGGAAGCATGGTCTAATATTTCCCATTATTTTCGATTTTTTGATATGGTGTTGTAGTTTACAGCAACAAAGAAGCATAGCAGAAATAGAGGAATGACCTGCTTGTAAATTAAAGGGCATTTTCTGTCCTATAAAAGTCATGACTATGTAATAAAATATCCAATCAGATCGTTGGGAAAAATTGCCTGCTTTGACTGGTGGCAAATTTCTGGGGTCACAGGTGGAATTTATCCCCATAACATTTCAGCACTTCATTAGAAGTCTAGACCCCATTGGTCTGGGAATGGGAGCTATGCACAGGAACTGGGGGTCCATCCAAACATGTCTCTATTCTATCAGCCCTCATAATTTAAAGAGCATCTCTTTTAGTGATGCAGATGACATTCTAGTAGGGAAACCATAGAAGCTCAGGGTGACCCAGGATGAAGGGGGAGATGCCTCTGATCTCTGCCCTTGGTATATATTCAAATCTACTGACTCTCTATGGAGTTAGAAGTGATCACTCACTAGTTGAGCATCTACCTGGCTAACGAAAAGAAGAAGAATTCACAGCCATTATATCATCCATTCTTTGGCATAATGAAATCCTAGACCAGCCATTCTCAACCAGGATTCCCTGGTACCCTTGGGTGCCGTGAGCATGTCCCAGGGGTACTGCTGCAACACTACCACCACCACCACCCCATTTTTGTGGTGTCTCCCACCGGTGCCAGCAAGGACATGGAGCTGGCCCATGGGGTAGGGCCTGCCACAAGGTCAGCAGCCACCCCCACCCCCAGTGCTTCCCTTCACCCTGGGAGGGGAAGGTGGGGGGTGTGGCAAGCAGGGGCAATGGGAGGGGAAGTTGGAGGGTGGCGGCAGGGGTACCGTGAGATATGAAGAGTGAGGTCAAGGGTACCCTGACCTCAAAAAGGTTGGGAAACACTGTCCTAGACCTTGCTCAGGTACATCAAAAACTATGCATCATTTTTGAGGTGAACAACAATATGAATTCGTCAAAAGTGGTCAGTGATGTCACTAACGGGACTCTCAGTAGGCAAGGGTTATCAAGGAAAGACGGAGGGGCAAAGCTGGCTTCATCCAACACAGAACTGGGGTGCATCTGTTACAGTTTGAAAATCCCCACCACCACCACCACCACCTTCTTTACTGTTTGTATTAGAAACGATTTCTCGCATATTCTTCTCTCTTTAGGTTACATATGCTTCTACCCCATTTAAGAATGACCCAAGCCAACCTGCTTCCTTTCACCACATGTTTCCAAATGGGGCTCATCAGTATATGGGGATTCTCCTTTTACTGCTGCATTTCAGTTGGACGTGGATCGGTGTGATTTATGACGCTGATCTCAATGGAGAGAGATTTGTACAAGATGTGGTTCAAATGTTTTCCAAGAAAAACATCTGCTTTGACTTCATTGAAATATTCCCCATCATGACATTTTCCACGGAGGTTGAAGATATGATATTAGAAGGGAGCAATGTATTTAAGGCCGCCATGAACAGCTCAGCCAATGCGTTACTTGTCCATGGTGAGACCCAAACCATGGCAGTTATGTCGATATTATTGCACTCCTTAGCATTTGAGAATGAACCTATGAAGACCAAAGTCTGGATTATGACGGCCGAAATGGAGTTCACATCACTTCCCATTCAAAGAGATTGGAACATAGACTTCCTCCACGGTGCAATTTCTCTCTCAGTTCCTTCCAAGAAGTCATTGGGATTCCAGAAATTCATTCAGATGAGAAAACCTTCCATGGAAAACGAGGACAGCTTCATCCGGGACTTCTGGGAAAATGCATTTGCCTGTTCTTTTCCTGATTCCATGGAGGACAAGAATGATGGGCCAATCTGTACTGGGAGGGAGAAGTTGGAGAGTCTTCCCAACACAGTGTTTGAAATGAGCATGACTGGCCACAGCAACAGTGTGTATGATGCTGTCTATGCTATCGCGTATGCCTTACAGGCCATGCATGTGCAAAGAGTCAAGCACTCAGCAATGCAGGATACAGAAAGACAGAAGCTTCTGCATCAAGAGCCATTGCAGGTAACATCCAGAAACATCATCTTACATGTGGGTGTGTAACCCCTATGTTCAGAATGGGTTGACCCAGAAATGGGTGGAGACTCAAAGCAACAGAAGGCTGCAAAAACTGGTGAAGTTGGAGGAAGCCAGGCTGCCAGGCTGGGACCTTGATTTAATCCTTTGTAGGCTCTTAACGCCTTGTTTCAGGGCTTGCTATGTATGTAGTTGATGGGAGTTCGTTTGGGGACCTTCATCATCTTGGATCCCGTTCACCAAGCCTCTGAAGTCTTCATAAGCCAACCACCAGCAGGAAGAATTGGACTTGGCATTATCAGTATATTGTAAATATAAGGACTTGAAATGCAACCTAAAAGGACTGTAAATTGTTAATGTTAAATGTTAATGTTAAAAGTGTGATTTGTTAAGGAGGTAAACCATTTTGTTTTAAATTTAGTTGCAACTCCTTCCAAGTTCTGCCCCACAGAACCCACAGATAGAGGTGCACCGTATCCTGGACAGCACACAAAGATGTCTCTCACAGAAACCTGAGTTGCACATTTTGAGTTTGTCAGCCAGTTCTCTTGGGCTAATGGGTAGACGAAGAGAGTACTAATAATGGTTAGAAAAAGGCAGATGCTTCTGAATCAAAAGCCATTTCAGTTGATTCTGAGTAGTCTATTGGTAGAAATCTCATGTTATGTGTACGTGCAGAAGGATGATTTAGACAGAAGAGTAAGATATCTTTTGACCAACACTGGTGTTATCATGATGGTGTTCTAGATCTGCCTTAGCATCCACTTCATGTACAGCAGTTACATGGATCTTCCTTTCAGTGATTAGTCTGGCCAATTACAAGGACTTGGGGGGGGGTGGGGGGGGGGGGGGGTGGGGGGGGGGGGGGGTGGGGGGGGGGGGGGGTGGGGGGGGGGGGGGGTGGGGGGGGGGGGGGGTGGGGGGGGGGGGGGGTGGGGGGGGGGGGGGGTGGGGGGGGGGGGGGGTGGGGGGGGGGGGGGGTGGGGGGGGGGGGGGGTGGGGGGGGGGGGGGGTGGGGGGGGGGGGGGGTGGGGGGGGGGGGGGGTGGGGGGGGGGGGGGGTGGGGGGGGGGGGGGGTGGGGGGGGGGGGGGGTGGGGGGGGGGGGGGGTGGGGGGGGGGGGGGGTGGGGGGGGGGGGGGGTGGGGGGGGGGGGGGGTGGGGGGGGGGGGGGGTGGGGGGGGGGGGGGGTGGGGGGGGGGGGGGGTGGGGGGGGGGGGGGGTGGGGGGGGGGGGGGGTGGGGGGGGGGGGGGGTGGGGGGGGGGGGGGGTGGGGGGGGGGGGGGGTGGGGGGGGGGGGGGGTGGGGGGGGGGGGGGGTGGGGGGGGGGGGGGGTGGGGGGGGGGGGGGGTGGGGGGGGGGGGGGGTGGGGGGGGGGGGGGGTGGGGGGGGGGGGGGGTGGGGGGGGGGGGGGGTGGGGGGGGGGGGGGGTGGGGGGGGGGGGGGGTGGGGGGGGGGGGGGGTGGGGGGGGGGGGGGGTGGGGGGGGGGGGGGGTGGGGGGGGGGGGGGGTGGGGGGGGGGGGGGGTGGGGGGGGGGGGGGGTGGGGGGGGGGGGGGGTGGGGGGGGGGGGGGGTGGGGGGGGGGGGGGGTGGGGGGGGGGGGGGGTGGGGGGGGGGGGGGGTGGGGGGGGGGGGGGGTGGGGGGGGGGGGGGGTGGGGGGGGGGGGGGGTGGGGGGGGGGGGGGGTGGGGGGGGGGGGGGGTGGGGGGGGGGGGGGGTGGGGGGGGGGGGGGGTGGGGGGGGGGGGGGGTGGGGGGGGGGGGGGGTGGGGGGGGGGGGGGGTGGGGGGGGGGGGGGGTGGGGGGGGGGGGGGGTGGGGGGGGGGGGGGGTGGGGGGGGGGGGGGGTGGGGGGGGGGGGGGGTGGGGGGGGGGGGGGGTGGGGGGGGGGGGGGGTGGGGGGGGGGGGGGGTGGGGGGGGGGGGGGGTGGGGGGGGGGGGGGGTGGGGGGGGGGGGGGGTGGGGGGGGGGGGGGGTGGGGGGGGGGGGGGGTGGGGGGGGGGGGGGGTGGGGGGGGGGGGGGGTGGGGGGGGGGGGGGGTGGGGGGGGGGGGGGGTGGGGGGGGGGGGGGGTGGGGGGGGGGGGGGGTGGGGGGGGGGGGGGGTGGGGGGGGGGGGGGGTGGGGGGGGGGGGGGGTGGGGGGGGGGGGGGGTGGGGGGGGGGGGGGGTGGGGGGGGGGGGGGGTGGGGGGGGGGGGGGGTGGGGGGGGGGGGGGGTGGGGGGGGGGGGGGGTGGGGGGGGGGGGGGGTGGGGGGGGGGGGGGGTGGGGGGGGGGGGGGGTGGGGGGGGGGGGGGGTGGGGGGGGGGGGGGGTGGGGGGGGGGGGGGGTGGGGGGGGGGGGGGGTGGGGGGGGGGGGGGGTGGGGGGGGGGGGGGGTGGGGGGGGGGGGGGGTGGGGGGGGGGGGGGGTGGGGGGGGGGGGGGGTGGGGGGGGGGGGGGGTGGGGGGGGGGGGGGGTGGGGGGGGGGGGGGGTGGGGGGGGGGGGGGGTGGGGGGGGGGGGGGGTGGGGGGGGGGGGGGGTGGGGGGGGGGGGGGGTGGGGGGGGGGGGGGGTGGGGGGGGGGGGGGGTGGGGGGGGGGGGGGGTGGGGGGGGGGGGGGGTGGGGGGGGGGGGGGGTGGGGGGGGGGGGGGGTGGGGGGGGGGGGGGGTGGGGGGGGGGGGGGGTGGGGGGGGGGGGGGGTGGGGGGGGGGGGGGGTGGGGGGGGGGGGGGGTGGGGGGGGGGGGGGGTGGGGGGGGGGGGGGGTGGGGGGGGGGGGGGGTGGGGGGGGGGGGGGGTGGGGGGGGGGGGGGGTGGGGGGGGGGGGGGGTGGGGGGGGGGGGGGGTGGGGGGGGGGGGGGGTGGGGGGGGGGGGGGGTGGGGGGGGGGGGGGGTGGGGGGGGGGGGGGGTGGGGGGGGGGGGGGGTGGGGGGGGGGGGGGGTGGGGGGGGGGGGGGGTGGGGGGGGGGGGGGGTGGGGGGGGGGGGGGGTGGGGGGGGGGGGGGGTGGGGGGGGGGGGGGGTGGGGGGGGGGGGGGGTGGGGGGGGGGGGGGGTGGGGGGGGGGGGGGGTGGGGGGGGGGGGGGGTGGGGGGGGGGGGGGGTGGGGGGGGGGGGGGGTGGGGGGGGGGGGGGGTGGGGGGGGGGGGGGGTGGGGGGGGGGGGGGGTGGGGGGGGGGGGGGGTGGGGGGGGGGGGGGGTGGGGGGGGGGGGGGGTGGGGGGGGGGGGGGGTGGGGGGGGGGGGGGGTGGGGGGGGGGGGGGGTGGGGGGGGGGGGGGGTGGGGGGGGGGGGGGGTGGGGGGGGGGGGGGGTGGGGGGGGGGGGGGGTGGGGGGGGGGGGGGGTGGGGGGGGGGGGGGGTGGGGGGGGGGGGGGGTGGGGGGGGGGGGGGGTGGGGGGGGGGGGGGGTGGGGGGGGGGGGGGGTGGGGGGGGGGGGGGGTGGGGGGGGGGGGGGGTGGGGGGGGGGGGGGGTGGGGGGGGGGGGGGGTGGGGGGGGGGGGGGGTGGGGGGGGGGGGGGGTGGGGGGGGGGGGGGGTGGGGGGGGGGGGGGGTGGGGGGGGGGGGGGGTGGGGGGGGGGGGGGGTGGGGGGGGGGGGGGGTGGGGGGGGGGGGGGGTGGGGGGGGGGGGGGGTGGGGGGGGGGGGGGGTGGGGGGGGGGGGGGGTGGGGGGGGGGGGGGGTGGGGGGGGGGGGGGGTGGGGGGGGGGGGGGGTGGGGGGGGGGGGGGGTGGGGGGGGGGGGGGGTGGGGGGGGGGGGGGGTGGGGGGGGGGGGGGGTGGGGGGGGGGGGGGGTGGGGGGGGGGGGGGGTGGGGGGGGGGGGGGGTGGGGGGGGGGGGGGGTGGGGGGGGGGGGGGGTGGGGGGGGGGGGGGGTGGGGGGGGGGGGGGGTGGGGGGGGGGGGGGGTGGGGGGGGGGGGGGGTGGGGGGGGGGGGGGGTGGGGGGGGGGGGGGGTGGGGGGGGGGGGGGGTGGGGGGGGGGGGGGGTGGGGGGGGGGGGGGGTGGGGGGGGGGGGGGGTGGGGGGGGGGGGGGGTGGGGGGGGGGGGGGGTGGGGGGGGGGGGGGGTGGGGGGGGGGGGGGGTGGGGGGGGGGGGGGGTGGGGGGGGGGGGGGGTGGGGGGGGGGGGGGGTGGGGGGGGGGGGGGGTGGGGGGGGGGGGGGGTGGGGGGGGGGGGGGGTGGGGGGGGGGGGGGGTGGGGGGGGGGGGGGGTGGGGGGGGGGGGGGGTGGGGGGGGGGGGGGGTGGGGGGGGGGGGGGGTGGGGGGGGGGGGGGGTGGGGGGGGGGGGGGGTGGGGGGGGGGGGGGGTGGGGGGGGGGGGGGGTGGGGGGGGGGGGGGGTGGGGGGGGGGGGGGGTGGGGGGGGGGGGGGGTGGGGGGGGGGGGGGGTGGGGGGGGGGGGGGGTGGGGGGGGGGGGGGGTGGGGGGGGGGGGGGGTGGGGGGGGGGGGGGGTGGGGGGGGGGGGGGGTGGGGGGGGGGGGGGGTGGGGGGGGGGGGGGGTGGGGGGGGGGGGGGGTGGGGGGGGGGGGGGGTGGGGGGGGGGGGGGGTGGGGGGGGGGGGGGGTGGGGGGGGGGGGGGGTGGGGGGGGGGGGGGGTGGGGGGGGGGGGGGGTGGGGGGGGGGGGGGGTGGGGGGGGGGGGGGGTGGGGGGGGGGGGGGGTGGGGGGGGGGGGGGGTGGGGGGGGGGGGGGGTGGGGGGGGGGGGGGGTGGGGGGGGGGGGGGGTGGGGGGGGGGGGGGGTGGGGGGGGGGGGGGGTGGGGGGGGGGGGGGGTGGGGGGGGGGGGGGGTGGGGGGGGGGGGGGGTGGGGGGGGGGGGGGGTGGGGGGGGGGGGGGGTGGGGGGGGGGGGGGGTGGGGGGGGGGGGGGGTGGGGGGGGGGGGGGGTGGGGGGGGGGGGGGGTGGGGGGGGGGGGGGGTGGGGGGGGGGGGGGGTGGGGGGGGGGGGGGGTGGGGGGGGGGGGGGGTGGGGGGGGGGGGGGGTGGGGGGGGGGGGGGGTGGGGGGGGGGGGGGGTGGGGGGGGGGGGGGGTGGGGGGGGGGGGGGGTGGGGGGGGGGGGGGGTGGGGGGGGGGGGGGGTGGGGGGGGGGGGGGGTGGGGGGGGGGGGGGGTGGGGGGGGGGGGGGGTGGGGGGGGGGGGGGGTGGGGGGGGGGGGGGGTGGGGGGGGGGGGGGGTGGGGGGGGGGGGGGGTGGGGGGGGGGGGGGGTGGGGGGGGGGGGGGGTGGGGGGGGGGGGGGGTGGGGGGGGGGGGGGGTGGGGGGGGGGGGGGGTGGGGGGGGGGGGGGGTGGGGGGGGGGGGGGGTGGGGGGGGGGGGGGGTGGGGGGGGGGGGGGGTGGGGGGGGGGGGGGGTGGGGGGGGGGGGGGGTGGGGGGGGGGGGGGGTGGGGGGGGGGGGGGGTGGGGGGGGGGGGGGGTGGGGGGGGGGGGGGGTGGGGGGGGGGGGGGGTGGGGGGGGGGGGGGGTGGGGGGGGGGGGGGGTGGGGGGGGGGGGGGGTGGGGGGGGGGGGGGGTGGGGGGGGGGGGGGGTGGGGGGGGGGGGGGGTGGGGGGGGGGGGGGGTGGGGGGGGGGGGGGGTGGGGGGGGGGGGGGGTGGGGGGGGGGGGGGGTGGGGGGGGGGGGGGGTGGGGGGGGGGGGGGGTGGGGGGGGGGGGGGGTGGGGGGGGGGGGGGGTGGGGGGGGGGGGGGGTGGGGGGGGGGGGGGGTGGGGGGGGGGGGGGGTGGGGGGGGGGGGGGGTGGGGGGGGGGGGGGGTGGGGGGGGGGGGGGGTGGGGGGGGGGGGGGGTGGGGGGGGGGGGGGGTGGGGGGGGGGGGGGGTGGGGGGGGGGGGGGGTGGGGGGGGGGGGGGGTGGGGGGGGGGGGGGGTGGGGGGGGGGGGGGGTGGGGGGGGGGGGGGGTGGGGGGGGGGGGGGGTGGGGGGGGGGGGGGGTGGGGGGGGGGGGGGGTGGGGGGGGGGGGGGGTGGGGGGGGGGGGGGGTGGGGGGGGGGGGGGGTGGGGGGGGGGGGGGGTGGGGGGGGGGGGGGGTGGGGGGGGGGGGGGGTGGGGGGGGGGGGGGGTGGGGGGGGGGGGGGGTGGGGGGGGGGGGGGGTGGGGGGGGGGGGGGGTGGGGGGGGGGGGGGGTGGGGGGGGGGGGGGGTGGGGGGGGGGGGGGGTGGGGGGGGGGGGGGGTGGGGGGGGGGGGGGGTGGGGGGGGGGGGGGGTGGGGGGGGGGGGGGGTGGGGGGGGGGGGGGGTGGGGGGGGGGGGGGGTGGGGGGGGGGGGGGGTGGGGGGGGGGGGGGGTGGGGGGGGGGGGGGGTGGGGGGGGGGGGGGGTGGGGGGGGGGGGGGGTGGGGGGGGGGGGGGGTGGGGGGGGGGGGGGGTGGGGGGGGGGGGGGGTGGGGGGGGGGGGGGGTGGGGGGGGGGGGGGGTGGGGGGGGGGGGGGGTGGGGGGGGGGGGGGGTGGGGGGGGGGGGGGGTGGGGGGGGGGGGGGGTGGGGGGGGGGGGGGGTGGGGGGGGGGGGGGGTGGGGGGGGGGGGGGGTGGGGGGGGGGGGGGGTGGGGGGGGGGGGGGGTGGGGGGGGGGGGGGGTGGGGGGGGGGGGGGGTGGGGGGGGGGGGGGGTGGGGGGGGGGGGGGGTGGGGGGGGGGGGGGGTGGGGGGGGGGGGGGGTGGGGGGGGGGGGGGGTGGGGGGGGGGGGGGGTGGGGGGGGGGGGGGGTGGGGGGGGGGGGGGGTGGGGGGGGGGGGGGGTGGGGGGGGGGGGGGGTGGGGGGGGGGGGGGGTGGGGGGGGGGGGGGGTGGGGGGGGGGGGGGGTGGGGGGGGGGGGGGGTGGGGGGGGGGGGGGGTGGGGGGGGGGGGGGGTGGGGGGGGGGGGGGGTGGGGGGGGGGGGGGGTGGGGGGGGGGGGGGGTGGGGGGGGGGGGGGGTGGGGGGGGGGGGGGGTGGGGGGGGGGGGGGGTGGGGGGGGGGGGGGGTGGGGGGGGGGGGGGGTGGGGGGGGGGGGGGGTGGGGGGGGGGGGGGGTGGGGGGGGGGGGGGGTGGGGGGGGGGGGGGGTGGGGGGGGGGGGGGGTGGGGGGGGGGGGGGGTGGGGGGGGGGGGGGGTGGGGGGGGGGGGGGGTGGGGGGGGGGGGGGGTGGGGGGGGGGGGGGGTGGGGGGGGGGGGGGGTGGGGGGGGGGGGGGGTGGGGGGGGGGGGGGGTGGGGGGGGGGGGGGGTGGGGGGGGGGGGGGGTGGGGGGGGGGGGGGGTGGGGGGGGGGGGGGGTGGGGGGGGGGGGGGGTGGGGGGGGGGGGGGGTGGGGGGGGGGGGGGGTGGGGGGGGGGGGGGGTGGGGGGGGGGGGGGGTGGGGGGGGGGGGGGGTGGGGGGGGGGGGGGGTGGGGGGGGGGGGGGGTGGGGGGGGGGGGGGGTGGGGGGGGGGGGGGGTGGGGGGGGGGGGGGGTGGGGGGGGGGGGGGGTGGGGGGGGGGGGGGGTGGGGGGGGGGGGGGGTGGGGGGGGGGGGGGGTGGGGGGGGGGGGGGGTGGGGGGGGGGGGGGGTGGGGGGGGGGGGGGGTGGGGGGGGGGGGGGGTGGGGGGGGGGGGGGGTGGGGGGGGGGGGGGGTGGGGGGGGGGGGGGGTGGGGGGGGGGGGGGGTGGGGGGGGGGGGGGGTGGGGGGGGGGGGGGGTGGGGGGGGGGGGGGGTGGGGGGGGGGGGGGGTGGGGGGGGGGGGGGGTGGGGGGGGGGGGGGGTGGGGGGGGGGGGGGGTGGGGGGGGGGGGGGGTGGGGGGGGGGGGGGGTGGGGGGGGGGGGGGGTGGGGGGGGGGGGGGGTGGGGGGGGGGGGGGGTGGGGGGGGGGGGGGGTGGGGGGGGGGGGGGGTGGGGGGGGGGGGGGGTGGGGGGGGGGGGGGGTGGGGGGGGGGGGGGGTGGGGGGGGGGGGGGGTGGGGGGGGGGGGGGGTGGGGGGGGGGGGGGGTGGGGGGGGGGGGGGGTGGGGGGGGGGGGGGGTGGGGGGGGGGGGGGGTGGGGGGGGGGGGGGGTGGGGGGGGGGGGGGGTGGGGGGGGGGGGGGGTGGGGGGGGGGGGGGGTGGGGGGGGGGGGGGGTGGGGGGGGGGGGGGGTGGGGGGGGGGGGGGGTGGGGGGGGGGGGGGGTGGGGGGGGGGGGGGGTGGGGGGGGGGGGGGGTGGGGGGGGGGGGGGGTGGGGGGGGGGGGGGGTGGGGGGGGGGGGGGGTGGGGGGGGGGGGGGGTGGGGGGGGGGGGGGGTGGGGGGGGGGGGGGGTGGGGGGGGGGGGGGGTGGGGGGGGGGGGGGGTGGGGGGGGGGGGGGGTGGGGGGGGGGGGGGGTGGGGGGGGGGGGGGGTGGGGGGGGGGGGGGGTGGGGGGGGGGGGGGGTGGGGGGGGGGGGGGGTGGGGGGGGGGGGGGGTGGGGGGGGGGGGGGGTGGGGGGGGGGGGGGGTGGGGGGGGGGGGGGGTGGGGGGGGGGGGGGGTGGGGGGGGGGGGGGGTGGGGGGGGGGGGGGGTGGGGGGGGGGGGGGGTGGGGGGGGGGGGGGGTGGGGGGGGGGGGGGGTGGGGGGGGGGGGGGGTGGGGGGGGGGGGGGGTGGGGGGGGGGGGGGGTGGGGGGGGGGGGGGGTGGGGGGGGGGGGGGGTGGGGGGGGGGGGGGGTGGGGGGGGGGGGGGGTGGGGGGGGGGGGGGGTGGGGGGGGGGGGGGGTGGGGGGGGGGGGGGGTGGGGGGGGGGGGGGGTGGGGGGGGGGGGGGGTGGGGGGGGGGGGGGGTGGGGGGGGGGGGGGGTGGGGGGGGGGGGGGGTGGGGGGGGGGGGGGGTGGGGGGGGGGGGGGGTGGGGGGGGGGGGGGGTGGGGGGGGGGGGGGGTGGGGGGGGGGGGGGGTGGGGGGGGGGGGGGGTGGGGGGGGGGGGGGGTGGGGGGGGGGGGGGGTGGGGGGGGGGGGGGGTGGGGGGGGGGGGGGGTGGGGGGGGGGGGGGGTGGGGGGGGGGGGGGGTGGGGGGGGGGGGGGGTGGGGGGGGGGGGGGGTGGGGGGGGGGGGGGGTGGGGGGGGGGGGGGGTGGGGGGGGGGGGGGGTGGGGGGGGGGGGGGGTGGGGGGGGGGGGGGGTGGGGGGGGGGGGGGGTGGGGGGGGGGGGGGGTGGGGGGGGGGGGGGGTGGGGGGGGGGGGGGGTGGGGGGGGGGGGGGGTGGGGGGGGGGGGGGGTGGGGGGGGGGGGGGGTGGGGGGGGGGGGGGGTGGGGGGGGGGGGGGGTGGGGGGGGGGGGGGGTGGGGGGGGGGGGGGGTGGGGGGGGGGGGGGGTGGGGGGGGGGGGGGGTGGGGGGGGGGGGGGGTGGGGGGGGGGGGGGGTGGGGGGGGGGGGGGGTGGGGGGGGGGGGGGGTGGGGGGGGGGGGGGGTGGGGGGGGGGGGGGGTGGGGGGGGGGGGGGGTGGGGGGGGGGGGGGGTGGGGGGGGGGGGGGGTGGGGGGGGGGGGGGGTGGGGGGGGGGGGGGGTGGGGGGGGGGGGGGGTGGGGGGGGGGGGGGGTGGGGGGGGGGGGGGGTGGGGGGGGGGGGGGGTGGGGGGGGGGGGGGGTGGGGGGGGGGGGGGGTGGGGGGGGGGGGGGGTGGGGGGGGGGGGGGGTGGGGGGGGGGGGGGGTGGGGGGGGGGGGGGGTGGGGGGGGGGGGGGGTGGGGGGGGGGGGGGGTGGGGGGGGGGGGGGGTGGGGGGGGGGGGGGGTGGGGGGGGGGGGGGGTGGGGGGGGGGGGGGGTGGGGGGGGGGGGGGGTGGGGGGGGGGGGGGGTGGGGGGGGGGGGGGGTGGGGGGGGGGGGGGGTGGGGGGGGGGGGGGGTGGGGGGGGGGGGGGGTGGGGGGGGGGGGGGGTGGGGGGGGGGGGGGGTGGGGGGGGGGGGGGGTGGGGGGGGGGGGGGGTGGGGGGGGGGGGGGGTGGGGGGGGGGGGGGGTGGGGGGGGGGGGGGGTGGGGGGGGGGGGGGGTGGGGGGGGGGGGGGGTGGGGGGGGGGGGGGGTGGGGGGGGGGGGGGGTGGGGGGGGGGGGGGGTGGGGGGGGGGGGGGGTGGGGGGGGGGGGGGGTGGGGGGGGGGGGGGGTGGGGGGGGGGGGGGGTGGGGGGGGGGGGGGGTGGGGGGGGGGGGGGGTGGGGGGGGGGGGGGGTGGGGGGGGGGGGGGGTGGGGGGGGGGGGGGGTGGGGGGGGGGGGGGGTGGGGGGGGGGGGGGGTGGGGGGGGGGGGGGGTGGGGGGGGGGGGGGGTGGGGGGGGGGGGGGGTGGGGGGGGGGGGGGGTGGGGGGGGGGGGGGGTGGGGGGGGGGGGGGGTGGGGGGGGGGGGGGGTGGGGGGGGGGGGGGGTGGGGGGGGGGGGGGGTGGGGGGGGGGGGGGGTGGGGGGGGGGGGGGGTGGGGGGGGGGGGGGGTGGGGGGGGGGGGGGGTGGGGGGGGGGGGGGGTGGGGGGGGGGGGGGGTGGGGGGGGGGGGGGGTGGGGGGGGGGGGGGGTGGGGGGGGGGGGGGGTGGGGGGGGGGGGGGGTGGGGGGGGGGGGGGGTGGGGGGGGGGGGGGGTGGGGGGGGGGGGGGGTGGGGGGGGGGGGGGGTGGGGGGGGGGGGGGGTGGGGGGGGGGGGGGGTGGGGGGGGGGGGGGGTGGGGGGGGGGGGGGGTGGGGGGGGGGGGGGGTGGGGGGGGGGGGGGGTGGGGGGGGGGGGGGGTGGGGGGGGGGGGGGGTGGGGGGGGGGGGGGGTGGGGGGGGGGGGGGGTGGGGGGGGGGGGGGGTGGGGGGGGGGGGGGGTGGGGGGGGGGGGGGGTGGGGGGGGGGGGGGGTGGGGGGGGGGGGGGGTGGGGGGGGGGGGGGGTGGGGGGGGGGGGGGGTGGGGGGGGGGGGGGGTGGGGGGGGGGGGGGGTGGGGGGGGGGGGGGGTGGGGGGGGGGGGGGGTGGGGGGGGGGGGGGGTGGGGGGGGGGGGGGGTGGGGGGGGGGGGGGGTGGGGGGGGGGGGGGGTGGGGGGGGGGGGGGGTGGGGGGGGGGGGGGGTGGGGGGGGGGGGGGGTGGGGGGGGGGGGGGGTGGGGGGGGGGGGGGGTGGGGGGGGGGGGGGGTGGGGGGGGGGGGGGGTGGGGGGGGGGGGGGGTGGGGGGGGGGGGGGGTGGGGGGGGGGGGGGGTGGGGGGGGGGGGGGGTGGGGGGGGGGGGGGGTGGGGGGGGGGGGGGGTGGGGGGGGGGGGGGGTGGGGGGGGGGGGGGGTGGGGGGGGGGGGGGGTGGGGGGGGGGGGGGGTGGGGGGGGGGGGGGGTGGGGGGGGGGGGGGGTGGGGGGGGGGGGGGGTGGGGGGGGGGGGGGGTGGGGGGGGGGGGGGGTGGGGGGGGGGGGGGGTGGGGGGGGGGGGGGGTGGGGGGGGGGGGGGGTGGGGGGGGGGGGGGGTGGGGGGGGGGGGGGGTGGGGGGGGGGGGGGGTGGGGGGGGGGGGGGGTGGGGGGGGGGGGGGGTGGGGGGGGGGGGGGGTGGGGGGGGGGGGGGGTGGGGGGGGGGGGGGGTGGGGGGGGGGGGGGGTGGGGGGGGGGGGGGGTGGGGGGGGGGGGGGGTGGGGGGGGGGGGGGGTGGGGGGGGGGGGGGGTGGGGGGGGGGGGGGGTGGGGGGGGGGGGGGGTGGGGGGGGGGGGGGGTGGGGGGGGGGGGGGGTGGGGGGGGGGGGGGGTGGGGGGGGGGGGGGGTGGGGGGGGGGGGGGGTGGGGGGGGGGGGGGGTGGGGGGGGGGGGGGGTGGGGGGGGGGGGGGGTGGGGGGGGGGGGGGGTGGGGGGGGGGGGGGGTGGGGGGGGGGGGGGGTGGGGGGGGGGGGGGGTGGGGGGGGGGGGGGGTGGGGGGGGGGGGGGGTGGGGGGGGGGGGGGGTGGGGGGGGGGGGGGGTGGGGGGGGGGGGGGGTGGGGGGGGGGGGGGGTGGGGGGGGGGGGGGGTGGGGGGGGGGGGGGGTGGGGGGGGGGGGGGGTGGGGGGGGGGGGGGGTGGGGGGGGGGGGGGGTGGGGGGGGGGGGGGGTGGGGGGGGGGGGGGGTGGGGGGGGGGGGGGGTGGGGGGGGGGGGGGGTGGGGGGGGGGGGGGGTGGGGGGGGGGGGGGGTGGGGGGGGGGGGGGGTGGGGGGGGGGGGGGGTGGGGGGGGGGGGGGGTGGGGGGGGGGGGGGGTGGGGGGGGGGGGGGGTGGGGGGGGGGGGGGGTGGGGGGGGGGGGGGGTGGGGGGGGGGGGGGGTGGGGGGGGGGGGGGGTGGGGGGGGGGGGGGGTGGGGGGGGGGGGGGGTGGGGGGGGGGGGGGGTGGGGGGGGGGGGGGGTGGGGGGGGGGGGGGGTGGGGGGGGGGGGGGGTGGGGGGGGGGGGGGGTGGGGGGGGGGGGGGGTGGGGGGGGGGGGGGGTGGGGGGGGGGGGGGGTGGGGGGGGGGGGGGGTGGGGGGGGGGGGGGGTGGGGGGGGGGGGGGGTGGGGGGGGGGGGGGGTGGGGGGGGGGGGGGGTGGGGGGGGGGGGGGGTGGGGGGGGGGGGGGGTGGGGGGGGGGGGGGGTGGGGGGGGGGGGGGGTGGGGGGGGGGGGGGGTGGGGGGGGGGGGGGGTGGGGGGGGGGGGGGGTGGGGGGGGGGGGGGGTGGGGGGGGGGGGGGGTGGGGGGGGGGGGGGGTGGGGGGGGGGGGGGGTGGGGGGGGGGGGGGGTGGGGGGGGGGGGGGGTGGGGGGGGGGGGGGGTGGGGGGGGGGGGGGGTGGGGGGGGGGGGGGGTGGGGGGGGGGGGGGGTGGGGGGGGGGGGGGGTGGGGGGGGGGGGGGGTGGGGGGGGGGGGGGGTGGGGGGGGGGGGGGGTGGGGGGGGGGGGGGGTGGGGGGGGGGGGGGGTGGGGGGGGGGGGGGGTGGGGGGGGGGGGGGGTGGGGGGGGGGGGGGGTGGGGGGGGGGGGGGGTGGGGGGGGGGGGGGGTGGGGGGGGGGGGGGGTGGGGGGGGGGGGGGGTGGGGGGGGGGGGGGGTGGGGGGGGGGGGGGGTGGGGGGGGGGGGGGGTGGGGGGGGGGGGGGGTGGGGGGGGGGGGGGGTGGGGGGGGGGGGGGGTGGGGGGGGGGGGGGGTGGGGGGGGGGGGGGGTGGGGGGGGGGGGGGGTGGGGGGGGGGGGGGGTGGGGGGGGGGGGGGGTGGGGGGGGGGGGGGGTGGGGGGGGGGGGGGGTGGGGGGGGGGGGGGGTGGGGGGGGGGGGGGGTGGGGGGGGGGGGGGGTGGGGGGGGGGGGGGGTGGGGGGGGGGGGGGGTGGGGGGGGGGGGGGGTGGGGGGGGGGGGGGGTGGGGGGGGGGGGGGGTGGGGGGGGGGGGGGGTGGGGGGGGGGGGGGGTGGGGGGGGGGGGGGGTGGGGGGGGGGGGGGGTGGGGGGGGGGGGGGGTGGGGGGGGGGGGGGGTGGGGGGGGGGGGGGGTGGGGGGGGGGGGGGGTGGGGGGGGGGGGGGGTGGGGGGGGGGGGGGGTGGGGGGGGGGGGGGGTGGGGGGGGGGGGGGGTGGGGGGGGGGGGGGGTGGGGGGGGGGGGGGGTGGGGGGGGGGGGGGGTGGGGGGGGGGGGGGGTGGGGGGGGGGGGGGGTGGGGGGGGGGGGGGGTGGGGGGGGGGGGGGGTGGGGGGGGGGGGGGGTGGGGGGGGGGGGGGGTGGGGGGGGGGGGGGGTGGGGGGGGGGGGGGGTGGGGGGGGGGGGGGGTGGGGGGGGGGGGGGGTGGGGGGGGGGGGGGGTGGGGGGGGGGGGGGGTGGGGGGGGGGGGGGGTGGGGGGGGGGGGGGGTGGGGGGGGGGGGGGGTGGGGGGGGGGGGGGGTGGGGGGGGGGGGGGGTGGGGGGGGGGGGGGGTGGGGGGGGGGGGGGGTGGGGGGGGGGGGGGGTGGGGGGGGGGGGGGGTGGGGGGGGGGGGGGGTGGGGGGGGGGGGGGGTGGGGGGGGGGGGGGGTGGGGGGGGGGGGGGGTGGGGGGGGGGGGGGGTGGGGGGGGGGGGGGGTGGGGGGGGGGGGGGGTGGGGGGGGGGGGGGGTGGGGGGGGGGGGGGGTGGGGGGGGGGGGGGGTGGGGGGGGGGGGGGGTGGGGGGGGGGGGGGGTGGGGGGGGGGGGGGGTGGGGGGGGGGGGGGGTGGGGGGGGGGGGGGGTGGGGGGGGGGGGGGGTGGGGGGGGGGGGGGGTGGGGGGGGGGGGGGGTGGGGGGGGGGGGGGGTGGGGGGGGGGGGGGGTGGGGGGGGGGGGGGGTGGGGGGGGGGGGGGGTGGGGGGGGGGGGGGGTGGGGGGGGGGGGGGGTGGGGGGGGGGGGGGGTGGGGGGGGGGGGGGGTGGGGGGGGGGGGGGGTGGGGGGGGGGGGGGGTGGGGGGGGGGGGGGGTGGGGGGGGGGGGGGGTGGGGGGGGGGGGGGGTGGGGGGGGGGGGGGGTGGGGGGGGGGGGGGGTGGGGGGGGGGGGGGGTGGGGGGGGGGGGGGGTGGGGGGGGGGGGGGGTGGGGGGGGGGGGGGGTGGGGGGGGGGGGGGGTGGGGGGGGGGGGGGGTGGGGGGGGGGGGGGGTGGGGGGGGGGGGGGGTGGGGGGGGGGGGGGGTGGGGGGGGGGGGGGGTGGGGGGGGGGGGGGGTGGGGGGGGGGGGGGGTGGGGGGGGGGGGGGGTGGGGGGGGGGGGGGGTGGGGGGGGGGGGGGGTGGGGGGGGGGGGGGGTGGGGGGGGGGGGGGGTGGGGGGGGGGGGGGGTGGGGGGGGGGGGGGGTGGGGGGGGGGGGGGGTGGGGGGGGGGGGGGGTGGGGGGGGGGGGGGGTGGGGGGGGGGGGGGGTGGGGGGGGGGGGGGGTGGGGGGGGGGGGGGGTGGGGGGGGGGGGGGGTGGGGGGGGGGGGGGGTGGGGGGGGGGGGGGGTGGGGGGGGGGGGGGGTGGGGGGGGGGGGGGGTGGGGGGGGGGGGGGGTGGGGGGGGGGGGGGGTGGGGGGGGGGGGGGGTGGGGGGGGGGGGGGGTGGGGGGGGGGGGGGGTGGGGGGGGGGGGGGGTGGGGGGGGGGGGGGGTGGGGGGGGGGGGGGGTGGGGGGGGGGGGGGGTGGGGGGGGGGGGGGGTGGGGGGGGGGGGGGGTGGGGGGGGGGGGGGGTGGGGGGGGGGGGGGGTGGGGGGGGGGGGGGGTGGGGGGGGGGGGGGGTGGGGGGGGGGGGGGGTGGGGGGGGGGGGGGGTGGGGGGGGGGGGGGGTGGGGGGGGGGGGGGGTGGGGGGGGGGGGGGGTGGGGGGGGGGGGGGGTGGGGGGGGGGGGGGGTGGGGGGGGGGGGGGGTGGGGGGGGGGGGGGGTGGGGGGGGGGGGGGGTGGGGGGGGGGGGGGGTGGGGGGGGGGGGGGGTGGGGGGGGGGGGGGGTGGGGGGGGGGGGGGGTGGGGGGGGGGGGGGGTGGGGGGGGGGGGGGGTGGGGGGGGGGGGGGGTGGGGGGGGGGGGGGGTGGGGGGGGGGGGGGGTGGGGGGGGGGGGGGGTGGGGGGGGGGGGGGGTGGGGGGGGGGGGGGGTGGGGGGGGGGGGGGGTGGGGGGGGGGGGGGGTGGGGGGGGGGGGGGGTGGGGGGGGGGGGGGGTGGGGGGGGGGGGGGGTGGGGGGGGGGGGGGGTGGGGGGGGGGGGGGGTGGGGGGGGGGGGGGGTGGGGGGGGGGGGGGGTGGGGGGGGGGGGGGGTGGGGGGGGGGGGGGGTGGGGGGGGGGGGGGGTGGGGGGGGGGGGGGGGGGGGGGGGGGGGGGGGGGGGGGGGGTGGGGGGTGGTGGGGAGGGGGGGGGTTGGGGGGGGTAGGGGGGTGGGGGGGGGGGGGGGTGTGGGGGGGGGGGGGGGGGGCGGGGGGGGTGGGGTTGGGGGGGGGGTGGGGGGGGGGGGGGGGGGGGGGGGGGGGGGTGAGGGGGGTGGGGGGGGGGAGGGGGGGGGGGGGGGGGGATGGGTGAGAGGGGGGTGGGGGGGGGGAGGGGTGGGGGGGGGGGGGGTTTTTTATGTTGCACAAATGGTACCCTTTTAGTGGGTGTTTGTAATCATCTTGTATTTTGATTTCATATCCCAGACCCATAGCTTTCAGGAACAAGAGTCCACCTTGGATGAAACGCTATCCCTTGGACTCAGGCAGAAATGGTTCGGGTTTATCAGAGCCTTATCCCACCTCCTGTTCTCTTAAGTCTGCTTCGATAGATCCTTTTTTTGTCCTCTGTGGTCACTCACCCTTATGTTTTCTAATGGCCCTGTGATATCCATTGACCACTCTTGACTGAGAAATCTCACAGGAACATGGCCAAGTCCCCATTAGAGTGGAAGGGCCAGTCTTTATCCATCAGTAGGCCAGTGGGCGTATCTTTAGAGCATTTTTAGAAAGACCCCTAGGGCCTGCACTATACCTAGTGTCATGATTCGGGATGCCAATGATGAGGGGGAGGTTTGGAGTGTCCCTCCCAAAACAAAGCCATAAACATATTGCGTCTGTATTGTCATACTTGAATTAAAAAGATGATGTCCATCTTGTCACTTTTGTATTTACAGTCTATTGAACCCTGAAATAAAAAGAGATTTTCTTTGGCACCTCTACATTTTCCATGTCTCCTCTTTTTCGTTTACCAGTCTTCTTTAGGAGCTCAGATCCCCCTCTCCCCAACATGTCGTTTGGGACTTTTAATTTTTTTCTGGTTGAGATCTAATCCTTTAGGGCAGTGATTGTGCTGATGAATTGAAAATGTTCTTGACTGGCTTTTAATAAATAGGATTGTGTTATGTCTTCATTGTTGCAGCGCTTCAGTTAGTTGCCCACTCTCTTATTTCTTAGCAAATAAATATAATAGGTGCAAAATAAATGTGTATTTATTCTTTTCTTTCTCTATATTTTGCTGCCACCAGGGATTTAATTCCAAACCTCTTTATAATTTCTCCTGAAGCTTTATAATTTTTCTGTCTGAGCTTTAAAGACGTTTCAAAGGGCTACGGGGTCCAGAGGAAATTACTAGTGTGGAATTCCAGGTTACATTTAGCAAACTGAAATTTTATTTATGTATGTTCTTTAGCTCAGAGGTTTCGAGAAATAATTTACCACAAATAAAAAAAATTGAGGCACCAATTCTGCTGAGGTGACTTTCCCTTTGCACCACCTTTCCTTCCACAACTTACCTCTCATTTGAAAGAAACACACACAACATTGTCAGTCATTACAGGTATACACGTGGTAAATAATTAAAAGCTTCGCTTTTTCACTGAGCATAGAAGAAGAAGAAGAAGAAGAAGAAGAAGAAGAAGAAGAAGAAGAAGAAGAAGAAGAAGAAGAAGAAGAAGAAGAAGAAGAAGAAGAAGAAGAAGAAGAAGAAGAAGAAGAAGAAGAAGAAGAAGAAGAAGAAGAAGAAGAAGAAGAAGAAGAAGAAGAAGAAGAAGAGGTGGAGTTTGGATTTATATCCCCCCTTTCTCTCCTGCAGGAGACTCAAAGGGGCTTACAATCTCCTTGCCCTTCCCCCCTCACACCAAACACCCTGTGAGGTAGGTGGGGCTGAGAGAGCTCTGAGAAGCTGTGACTGGCCCAAGGTCACCCAGCTGGAGTGCGTGGGAGTGCACAGGCTAATCTGAATTCCCTAGATAAGCCTCCACAGCTCAGGCGGCAGAGCTGGGAATCAAACCCGGTTCCTCCAGATTAGATACATGAGCTTTTAACCTCCTATGCCACTGCTGCTCCATAGATGTCCAGGGTTGTCATACACAGAGAGGCAACAGCAAGCCACCTCTGGTCATCTCTTGTGTAAAACCACCGTGGGTCTCGGGTCCCCATGATTCAAGTGCAACTTAATAGCATGAACGAAAGTCTCTTGTACCAGATCTGAGCCTTCAGCTCCAACCCGCTCTTTCTTAGCTAGCTTATATTTTCAACAAAACCAATTACCGGTAGTAGAGAGCTCTTTTTCAGAGAAGGGGCCAGCTCAAACTATTGGGGGGAACGCAGGTTTCAATTGTTCCAAATTGGATACTAGTTTTAAAAAATCAGCTCATGATGGTGCTATCTGGGTATGGGTACATGTTGTCAGGCCTACACCATGCTTGGCCTGGCAGCTCGCATGTACACAGCAGTGGTGCAGATGGCCCAGCTATTATCATTGCCCAAGGCCATGGGGCCTTGCTTGCAAAAAGCTAGCAATAGTGTCTAACTGTTTCTCCTTATCTGCCATCCTGAGAGAGTAAACTGCCCAAAACAATGTCTCTTTCTCACTGTCCTTTCATACGCTGATATTATGGGAATGCGGGGGTAGGGGGGTTATGGGTTGAGTCAAACTGTAACCTACAGATATATACCAGGGGCCAGAGAGCCAAACCCCAGTTTTGGCTATCTGGCCATTGGGCTGACACAGTTCTAATAAAGCTCTTGAACCGCTCTTGAGTCTTGTTATTGACTGGAGCAACAGACCCTTACACATGTCTATGTGTCACCCCAACAGGCACTATACATTCAAGGAAGAATGAGGGAGGTGGAGCAGTTCAGCTAGAGAGAGGAAAAGGAGGAAAGGTAGGATTCCAGAAGCATCTAAGGACCAGAAGAAACCCAACTGAAGAGGACCACCAGAAGAAACCCAACTGAAAGGGAAAAAACCTACTTAGTAGTATGGAAGAAAGTGAGACGAACGTGATTAAAAAGCCCACAACAGGGGGGACTAGAAGACAAGGGAGGGTAATTGAAAAAGGTGTTTGCCTCTCTGCTATTAAATGGGAGAAGAATATCTGGCAGACCTTTCGCACCTGCAGAGTAACGCACTTTCAATCCACTTTCACAATGGTTCGCAAGTGGATTTTTGCTATTCCGCATAGTAAAATCCAGCGGCAAAGTGGATTGAAAATGTATTATTCTCCAGGTGCGGAAGGGACCTGGGCTTGTTTTCTGTTTCATTCTATTGGTTCTTCTTCTGCATTGCAATACTTTAACAGTGGGCGTTTCCCCACTTACCTTTGCTACCCTTTGCTGTGGGCTACTCTCAGCGCGTGGCATCTCTGGCGCATGCCCGGGTGTCCCCACGACACGGGGTCATCAAAAGGTGCCATTTCGAGGAGCGCCAGAGATGCCACGTGCTGAGGGGGCGCAAGAGCGGCAGCGTCGGGGTGGCTGCGCTGTCACCGCCCCTGTAGTGGAGAGTGCCCCGGGACCCCGCGCTACTTGAGGAGAGTAGCGCGGGGCTTAAGGTAAGTGGAGAAAGGGCCAGTGATGAGTAAGCCTCCTTGATCCATGAGGAAAGATGGGATCTAAATATTACATGATTAAGGTCTCATTTTTGGTGACCTTTTGTTGCTCTGGGTCATTGTTAGGATAAACATATTTTTCCTCCGCAACCTCTCTAAAGCTCCATGGCTCAATTAATTCTGGTCCCTGTAATTATCAGACTGAGCATCATTTATTGCAATGCCTTTTCCAGATCCCTACGGAGTTCCTCAGCAAAACTGCAAACCAAGCTTAACAATGCTATTGTTACACCCTATAATATTCTGGGAGGTGACTAAAAGCACAAAAGGTTCGAACAGTGTTTTTGCTGATGCTTAATACTGTCCAAGGTTTAGGAGCGTGATGCTATAATTTACCTGGCTAAGGCGCACACCGGAAGGCACAATAGATGCGAACTGCAGTCGGGAATAATACGAAAGCGATTCCTACGCAAAATGCCAGTATTTGTGGGACTGTCACTGGTATGGATGCCTCAGGTTTGCCTCTTTAACTGCAAGCCCAGTGACTCTCTCTCCATTCTCCACAAGTATTATCAATCAGGAGACCTCATTATTGGTGGCATCCTCTCTCAAATCTACATCACTTCTGAAAGGATCACATTTATGAAATATCCTCATCGAGAAGAAGTTGAGGAATTCATGTAAGGAGACATAGCAGCAAATCGGGCTGGTATTATGGGTTGGCTTTGCTGAGAGGATGAATAGCTGTCATGGCAGCTTTCTCTTTTCGCCCCATGAAGTCTGTCTATTGTTATTATTTCCCTACTTCATTTATATCTCATTGTTCTAGTTTTGACTCAAGTTTTGATGACATGATATAAATAGCTTCAGGGGAGTGGCCATAGAATAAACTACAATCCTGTTCGCTGGATAAAAAATCATCCCCGAGATCCATTCCATCTTCTTATATCCCTGTTAACTTTGCAAATACTGCTCCGCTCACACAGCAGATATTTCTACTTCTTCTTTAAAGCTCCCTCTGCAAACAACCTTCAGGGGTATCCTGAGATGACATGAAAGGGACTGCAGAAAGAAGGGGCAATCAGTTGACATTTCCAGACCAGCTTAAGCAAAGGTGGACTTCTTCTGGTGTAGAAAGTGCAAATAACTAGAAGTAGCAGAAATAAATCTACTTTGCTTACTGCAAAGACTGATCCATAGTCCAACTGAATTGCTCTTGGTCCTTTCACTGATCTAGGGCAGTAAAGGCCAAAGAGAATTTCTGCAGCCTACATACTGTACTGAAATATGGTGAATGCTATATTCTATGTCTGATACACATAGAATGTTGCAACCTGTTCTTCATTCATTGTGTAATTTTGTTGCAGGATTATAACTCAGAACTACCAGCATATCCTGGCCTTGGCTTTTGCTGCCAAAGAGATCAATGAAAACCCACATGTTTTATCCAACATCACCCTGGGCTTCCAAATCTATAATAATTATTTCAGTGCCAGATTTACCTACCTTGCTGCAACAGATCTTCTCTCTACTTGGAGCAAATCAATCCCTAACTATAAGTGTGACATCCGGAACACTCTAATGACTGTCATTGGGGGACCATCGTCTGACACTGATGTCCATATGGCCACCATTCTAAGCAACTACAAAATTCCACAGGTAAGGCAGAAACACACACGGTCTCAGTTGGTTGACATCAATTATATTGACATCCATGATGTACGTAGCATCGTTAAAGATAAACGTTTACAACCTAAACCCGGGAGGTTTTTAATTTACTATTTACACCTTATAATACATCTTCGTTTGATTTTGATTTTGCAACTTAAACCTTGTGAATAATAGAGACGACTTTTCACATGGCCAGCATTCTAAGCAAGTACACAATGGCACAGGTAAGATCTGTGCATGGAAGCATAGGCTTAAGAAGAGAAATGGAGGCACTAGTTTGATGATATACAGTTTGAAAGTAGCATGAGGAGGCACAGAATCTGAAACTTAAAGGCCAAATGCTGAGCAAAGGAAAAAAGCCCGTGATGATTCTTCAAGTTTCATTCATTAAAATGGGAGTCTTATGGTATTAGTGTATGTTATTGTCACACCTGTGTTCCATCGAGCAGCATATCTCCACAATCGCAGGTAGAGAAGATTCTTTCTGAAACCTTCTGATCCTGTAACTGGAGACACCAGGTATCCAACCTGCACAAAAGGAGATCTTCTATTGCTGAGTTATAGCACCCATAAAGAAAAAAAATTGGTATGGAGTTACTGGTACATGTGGTCATTTCTGTGAGACAAGAACAAATCTCTGCATTCTCTCAGGTCAAATTAAATATTTCTACGTGCCTACCCATTCACTCACACCATTCTTACTTAGGAAATACATCTTCTCTCTCCTCTTTAATCAGTGGTGTAGGAGGTTAAGAGCTCGTGTATCTAATCTGGAGGAACCGGGTTTGATTCCCCGCTCTGCCGCCTGAGCTGTGGAAGCTTATCTGGGGAATTCAGATTAGCCTGTACAATCCCACACATGCCAGCTTGGTGACCTTGGGCTAGTCACAGCTTCTCGGAGCTCTCTCAGCCCCACCTACCTCGCAGGGTGTTGTGGCAAGGAGATTGTAAACCCCTTTGAGTCTCCTGCAGGAGAGAAAGGGGGGAAATAAATCCAAACTCTTCTTCTTCTTCTTGTCTTTACTTCCTTCAAGCTCACCTATGGTTCTCCTTCTGTGATGAATAACAACAACCAGGCTGCGTTCTTCCAATGGATGTTCCCAAACAGTGACAGCCAGTACAATGGGATTCTGGAGTTACTGCTACATTTCAGGTGGACGTGGATAGGAGTGATTTATCTATATGTTCAGAGTGCAGAGGTATTTGTAGATAGCACACTTCCCGTCTTTTCCCGGAAAGGTATCTGCTTTGCCTTCATAGAAAGATTCCCCAAAATAGAACCGTCCAATAACATTGCTGAAGTGATAGAGAAGGGAATGGGTTTATACAACATTGTTGTGAGAAGTACTGCCAACGTGCTGGTTATCCACGGTGAAATTCAGAGCATGATGATTTTGAGAATGATGATGCACTGGGCAAACTATGAGAACAGACCAGCAATGGAAAAAATCTGGATTATGACAGCCCAGATGGAATTCACTTCACTTTCCTTTCACAGAGATTGGGACTTAGACTTCATCCATGGTGCTATATCCTTTGCCATTCACTCGGAGGAAGTGCTGGGATTCCCGGAATTTCTTCAGAGGAAAAACCCTCAAGTGGAAAAAGAAGATGGCTTTATTAAGGACTTTTGGAAAGATACATTTAAATGTCGGTTCCCTGACTCGGAGCCAGATGGTGAGGCTACAACCATTTGCACTGGGGAAGAGGAACTGGAAAGTCTTCCTGGGTCTGTTTTTGAAATGAGCATGACTAGACACAGCTACAGTGTTTACAATGCAGTCTATGCTGTAGCCCAAGCTGTGCATGCCATGCGTTCATCCAAATTCCAACACAAAGACCTGATGGGTGGAGGGACCTGGAAGCTGAATCAACCACCGTGGCAGGTAATGCAAAAATGTTCAGTCTATTTCTTTCTAAACTCTCTCTGGTCCTCTTTGGATACAGCCGGAGGTGGGATCCAGCAGGTTCTCACAGGTTCCCAAGAGTAGGTTACTAATTATTTGTGTGTGCCGAGAGGGGGTGACTAATTGGTGATTTTGCCACGTGATTTTTGCCTTAGTGACGCCCCTCCTCTCAGCAGTAGTGTGCAGAACTTGAAGCAGTCTAGCAGGAGGTGCACCAAGGCATGCAGGTGCCTGGCGCAATGGCATTCGTTGCTTCCCGGCCAAGGGATCCTCATGCAGCGGCTGCATCCCTGCTACACAGTCTCCGCCCCATTTGGTGGGAATGCCCCGCTTTTCACTTCCCAGAATGCCCGGCCATGCCCCCATCGTGCCCCACCCAGCCCCATTGGCGCTACGCCACAGTTTGAATCCCACCGCCATGGGAGCCTGTTACTAAAATTTGTGGATCCCACCACTGGATACGGTGCATGAATCTGTTTCTTTTGTGCTCCATTGTTGGGGATTTTATGCTATCTATTGGTATTTGGTTTTAAACTTATGTAATTTTGATGTTTTAAATGTTTTATATATTTATGATGTTTATTGTGATTATTATGAATGCTTTGCTGTGAGCTGCCTTGAGTTTTTGGAGATATGGCGATACACAAATGCAATAAATAAAGAATTACTGTCCTAGAGAGATAGGAGAAGCCCATTGCCTAGCTAATGTTCATCAGCTTGAAATTTAACTCAAGAACATGGTAAGTTTAAATGCTAGTTTTGCATTTATGCAGTAGAGTTTTATCATCAAGCCCTTTGGGGGTGAGGCGGCCTATAAATCTAATAAACAAACAAACAAACAAACAAGTAAGTAAGTAAGTAAGTAAGTAAATATACTACTACTACTACTACTACCACTACTACTACTACTACTACTACTACTACTACTACTACTACTACTACTACTACTAATAATAATAATAATAATAATAATAATAATAATAATAATAATAATAATAATGACGAGAGCCTTGCATTTTTGTCGACAACTTCCAGTGCTGATTTGATAGCGAATTATTTTCAAAAATGCTTTGACCAATGGTAAATAACATTCATTCTTTGAATTATTTAGTGGAGGGGGAGGGGGTAAAAAGCAGGCAAAAGTTCACCAATTCAGTGAGGACACTGTGTCTAAGGAATCATTGTTCTTCCTTCTTTTCAGCTGCATTATTTTCTGAAAAGCATCTCATTTAACAATACTGCCGGCGAAGAGGTTTCCTTTGACCAAAATGGGGAATTGGCAGCTGGATTCGATATTATCAACTGGGTCACCTTTCCAAACCAGTCCTTCCGGAGAGTCAGAGTTGGAAGGATAGACCCAAAGGCTCCTCCTGATAGAATATTTACACTTCATGATGATAGCATTGTGTGGCCGAGTAGATTTAATCAGGTTGGGCTGTGCATATCTCTAATCCTTTCCTAGTATTCAAAAAGTGCTTCTCTGTTCAATATTCCATTCGTGTTTTTTTAGGTGAGGTTCCCCTGAACCCCAGTTTCCTACCTCCAGTTTGACTTGGCGAATCTTTGCAGATATATAGTTACATATCTTTGCAGATATATAGTTACATTCATTCAACAAAAACATCCTCAGGGTAACTTATAGGCCTCACTCGAAAAGGCACACAAGGACAGATGAAAAAGATGGCAGCTATCAGGTGTGAAGGAGAGATTTAAAAAATGGGACCATAAAAATGGCGACCACTATGGGACCATAAAAATGGGACCATAAAATGGGACCATAAAAAAGGGCTTTAAAACTGTCAATAAAACAGCAGAGAACAAACAGAGAGGGTAAGAAGTTCTAGTTAAAAATTACAAGGGTGAGAGATGACAGACCCTTCCGCACACGCAAAATAATGTGTTTCCAAACCACTTTCACAACTGTTTGCAAGTGGATTTTGCCATTCCGCACAGCTTCAAAGAGCACGGAAAGCAGTTTGAAGGTGCATTATTCTGCATGTGCAGAATGAGCCAGAGACTCGGGCCCTTTCCGCACTGCGGAAAGGGCGCCCCTGCACCGGCAGGAATTCTGCCGGTGGAGGGGGGGGGCCATTCGCATGGGAGCATGTGAGCGGCCCCTGCAGAGGCCAGCATGGGGGCCGTCCCCCCCATCCCCCCCCGTCCCCCCCACTCACCTCGTTGCCTTTGTCACCCTGCTGGACTCCTAAGACCCGCCCACGCTGCCCTCCAACCTCCAGGGGTCGGGGGACAGCGAGGGAGGGTCTCAGCAGTCCAGTAGAGTGACACAGGACAATGAGGTGAGTGGGAGGTGAGAGGACGATGAGGTGAGTGGGAGAGGGACGGGGAAAACAGTGTGCTGATTTGGGTGCTGCTTTGTAATCACGGGCCAAGTGGGAACGCTGGGTTGTTTTCCAAAAAAAAAACCTCCCTCCAGGAAGGAGGTTTTCGGAGGTGGACTGGACGCCTCACCTCTGGGGTGGTGGGAGGGGAGCTGCAGGTCAGTGCTGCTTGCGTTTTAGCAGCTGCCGCTTGTGTGGAACGGCTCCTTGGGGACAAAGGCTTGCTGTCATTCCCAGGGCCGCCAGATATGGCTCCTGCATGTGAAAGGGCCTCAGAAAAGATACACAGACAAAGGCCACTAAATTAGATCTTAACCAGGTTCAGCTTGCTATGAGAAATGATGGATCCCACTCGGCATCTGATTCAGAATTACTTGCAAACCTTTAGCTGCTCGCCAATCCTAAGGTCACGAGCAAAATAAATAAGTTAATAAAAAAGCACGAAAAGAAGAAATGGTTTCAAAAGGGAAGACATTATGCAAACAGCATTTCAATGAAGTCACTGCACTATGGCCCCTTCCGTACATGCGGCATAATGCATATTCAAACCACTTTCACAATTGTTTGAAAGTGGATTTTGCTATTCCGCACAGTAAAATCCAGCTTCAAAATGCATTGAAAGTGCATTATTCTGCATGTGCGGAAGGGGCCATGTCTCAGTATAATGGGCATATACCTACAAGCTGTGATCACAGGATTCTAAGTAGGCAGCATATGCAACCCATAGATGTGATGTCAATATGCCCCTCTAGTGGTAATAGTGGTAATGGAGCAGCAGTGGTGAAGGAGGTTAAGAGCTCGTGTATCTAATCTGGAGGAACCGGGTTTGATTCCCAGCTCTGCCGCCTGAGCTGTGGAGGCTTATCTGGGGAATTCAGATTAGCCTGTCCACTCCCACACATGCCAGCTGGGTGACCTTGGACTAGTCACAGCTTCTCGGAGCTCTCTCAGCCCCACCTACCTCACAGGGTGTTTGTTGTGAGGGGGGAAGGTCAAGGAGATTGTCAGCCCCTTTGAGTCTCCTGCAGGAGAGAAAGGGGGGATATAAATCCAAACTCTTCTTCTTCTTCTTCTTCTTCTAATCCCAAAATAGTTTGACCTGCAAGACACAAACCCACAAATTGCATGATCTGAAACTGAAACGTTCTCCTCTTTCCTTCATGCACAGTCCCAACCCCTTTCTATGTGTAACAGCATTTGCCAACCTGGTTACAGCAGAATGAAGAAAGAAGGGAAGCCGTTTTGCTGCTATGCTTGCTTTCGATGTCCGGAAGGCAAGATTTCTAACCAGGAAGGTACGGACATGGCTGGTGCTGTTTCTTGGCTTAGTTGACAGGGATGATGTGCACACGCCAGGCTTCATGGGCTTCAAAAAGCTCCTCTCAAAAAGCGAATGGTGATTTCTCTACAGTGGCCCCTACACTGTGGAATGCCCTCCCTCCAGAGGTTTGCTGGGTGCCTACTCTCTTGGAGTTTTGGCACCTGGAGAAGACCATCCTCTTTGCCCAAGAATTTGGATGACTCCCTGCACTGGGGCAAGGGGGGAGCTCTGAGGTATCCATAAGAACAACATAAGAACATAAGAAAGAGCCTGCTGGATCAGACCAGAGTCCCTCTAGTCCAGCACTCTGCTACTTGCAGTGGCCCACCAGGTGCCTTTGGGAGCTCACCTGCAGAATGTGAAAGCAATGGCCTTCTGCGCAGAGGTAGGATCCAGCAGGTTCTCACAGGTTCGCGAGAGTAGGTTACTAATTATTTGTGTGTGCCGAGAGGGGGTGACTAATTGGTGATTTTGCCCCATGATTTTTGCCTTAGTTATGCCCCTCCTCTCAGCAGTAGGGTATAGAACTTGAAGCAGTCTAGCAGGAGGTGCACCGGCGTGCTTGGCAGCCTGTGCTCAAGTGCGTCAGCATCTCGCTTCTCTCTGCCCAAGCGACCGGGCGCAGTGGCTGGCGCCCCTTGCCACAGTCCCGCCCCAGGAAATGCCCTGCCCCCCGAATGCCCTGGTACCACCACGCCCCCATTGTGCCCTGCCCAGTCCCATTGGCGCTACGCCACAGTTTGAATTCCACCACCATGGGAACCTGTTACTAAAATTTTTGGATCCCACCACTGCTTCTGCAGCTGTTGCTCCCGAACACCTGGTCTGTTAAGGCATTTGCAACCTCAGATCAAAGAGGATCAAGATTGGTAGCCATAAATCGATTTCTCCTCCATAAATCTGCCCAAGCCCCTTTTAAAGCTATCCAGGTTAGTGGCCATCACCACCTCCTGTGGCAGCATATTCCAAACACCAATCACACCTTGCGTAAAGAAATGTTTCCTTTTATTAGTCCTAATTTCCCCCCCAGCATTTTCAATGAATGCCCCCTGGTTCTGGTATTGAGAGAAAGAGAGAAAAATTTCTCTCTGTCAGCATTTTCTACCCCATGCATAAGTTTATAGACTTCAATCATATCCCCCCTCAGACGTCTCCTCTCCAAACTAAATACACCCCTCCCTTTGATTTTACCATTGGTTTACCATTGTTGTGAGGTTTTTATGATTTTATTGCAACCCACCTTGAGATCATGATACAAATTGGGGAATAAATACACACACACACACACACACACACACACACACACACACACACACACACACACACACACATACATACATACATACATACATACATACATACATACATACATACATACATAAACTGATTCTTTTGCTTGTATTTGGGGTTTCCAGTCTTCAGATGGGCAATAGAAATCTCAAGGAATTTCAAGAGGTCTTTAGAATATATCAGGGGTCTGCAACCTGCAGCTCTCCAGATGTTCATGGACTATAAATCCCATCAGCCCCTGCCAGCATAGCCAATTGACCATGCTGGCAGGGGCTGATGGGAGTTGCAGTCCATGAACATCTGGAGAGCCGCAGGTTGCAGACCCTTGGACTATAGAGTTCAATTCTCCTGGAGAAAATGATTGCTTCAATGGATGAACTCGGGGGAGGGCAGTTAGATGGTTAGAAACTATAGAAAGTGAGAACTTTGAAAGGAGCCCATCGTTTTGCACTTTTTGTCTTTTTCAGACATGGATGACTGTTTTTCATGTCCTTCAGATCATTATCCCAGCAATGACCACAATCGATGCATTCCCAAAGGCGTAAGCTTCTTATCTTATGAAGACACACTGGGAGCCGGTCTGGCGACGTCTGCCATTTCTCTGTCGCTCATCACAGCTTGGGTCCTGGGGATATTCGTGAAATACCAGGACACTCCCATTGTCAAAGCCAACAACCGCAGCCTCACCTACACTCTTCTCCTCTCCCTCCTGCTATCTTTCCTTTGTGCTTTACTATTCATTGGCCGACCTGAGAAGGTCACGTGCCTCCTTCGGCAAACAGCTTTCGGCCTCGTCTTCTCTCTGGCCGTGTCTTGTGTCTTGGCCAAAACCACCATGGTGGTTCTAGCATTCGTGGCCACCAAACCGGGATCAGGGATTAGGAACTGGGTGGGGAAACGATTGTCAATCTGCATTGTTCTGTCCTGCCTACTTCTTCAAGCCACCATCTGCACCGTATGGCTGGCGACCTCTCCCCCGTTTCCAGATTCTGACATGCACTCAGTGACTGAAGAAATCCTTCTGCAGTGTAATGAAGGGTCCCTTGCTATGCTTTATTGTGTCCTGGGCTTTCTGGGCTTCTTAGCCATGGTGAGCTTCACGGTGGCTTTCCTGGCCAGGAAATTACCAGACATATTCAATGAAGCCAAGTTCATCACCTTCAGCATGGTGGTCTTTTGTAGCGTCTGGATCTCCTTTGTTCCAACCTACTTAAGCACCAAGGGGAAATATATGGTGGCCGTGGAGATTTTCTCCATCTTGTCCTCCAGTGCTGGTTTGCTAAGTTGCATCTTTTCTCCAAAATTATACATCATGATGCTGAAACCTGAGTTGAATAATAAGAAACAGTTACTAAGGAGGAAAGTAGAAGAAGAGTAAGACCCTGTGGGCCTGGTCAAGCTGAAGTAATCTTATTCTAAGACACATTCTGAGCAACACAATATTATTCAATTATGTGTTCCATTCTATAAGCATATAAGTAGAACCCTTCCATATCATATCAGTGCCCCAAGCAGAACAATGTTCCTTTTGAACTGTGCCAACCAGTTGCCCTGGAGGACTTACAAATGGGGCACAGAGTTCAAGGTCTTCCCCAGTGGTGGGATCCAAAAATTTTAATAACAGGTTCCGATGGTGGTGGGATTCAAACAGTGGCGCCGTCGCATACACGCACCTCCAATCCCTATTGGGCAGGGAGGTTGCTTTAGTAACCTCTTCTCGGCACTCAGAAAAAATTAGTAACCACTTCTCTAGAAGTAACCAGTTCTCTAGTGAGAACTGGTTGGATCCCACCTCTGGTATTCCCATGACATTTCATCCATCCTTGTACACTGCATTAAGGCTTCTTTATTTAACTCTGTTGGTAGCTATTAGCAAAGCTTTCCTCCATTAATGTATTTGATCTAGAAGAAGAAGAAGAAGAAGAAGAAGAAGAAGAAGAAGAAGAAGAAGAAGAAGAAGAAGAAGAAGAAGAAGAAGAAGAAGAAGAAGAAGAAGAAGAAGAAGAAGAAGAAGAAGAAGAAGAAGAAGAAGAAGAAGAAGAAGAAGAAGAAGAAGAAGAGGAGGAGTTTGGATTTATATCCCCCCTTTCTCTCCTGTAGGAGACTCAAAGGGGCTTACAATCTCCTTGCCCTTCCCCCTCACAACAAACACCCTGTGAGATGGGTGGGGCTGAGAGAGCTCCGAGAAGCTGTGATTAGCCCAAGGTCACCCAGCTGGCATGTGTGGGAGTGCACAGGCTAATCTGAATTCCCCAGATAAGCCTCCACAGCTCAGGCAGCAGAGCTGGGAATCAAACCCGGTTCCTCCAGATTAGATACATGAGCTCTAAACCTCCTACGCCACTGCTGCTCTATATTAAAATCCTTCTGAAGAATATTGGTTTCAGCAGAGTTCATGCTGAGAGAAGGATACCTGTTTGATGTTGACATAGGGCATCTTATATATTGAATGAAATAAATAAAATAATAGAATAACTAACTAAATTCCCTTCATCATTGTATAAATGTCATTATTGTTCGCTCATACTCTGAAAATCTTGTTCCTCCAGGTGCGGATGGGCTTGAATCTAGTTGTTTTTTAAAATGGTGATTTTTATAATCATATATTGCTACAACAATGAACACTTTTGAAAAGGCCACTAAAAGTCTTTTTGTGGTGCAGTAAAACAAAACTGAAGGAAAATGGCGACTGACAGAAGGAAACAAGTTGAAAGACCCATGTAGATATTCGGTTGCTGATGTGAATACCTATTTTTCACAGCAGTGGCAATTTGCACTCACCTAGAAAAGACTAATAATCCAACAGCCCTAACCCTGACTACTCACTGTGTGGAGAAGATGCTGAAATGCTCATCGGGAATGAAGAAAAGCCAGAACTAAGCATGCCTTTTTTTGTATTGGTCCATTTCCAAAATGAAAACAGTGCTCAGTCTGGGGAAAATGAAGCGGATGATGCAGTAGGTGAAATCAGGCACGGAATAGGTAAAGACGTAATACTGTACATGCAGAATAAAGCACTTTCACAATTGGTTCTGGTGGGTTTTCCGGGTTGTGTGGCCGTGGTCTGGTGGATTTGTTCCTAAAGTTTCGCTTGCATCTGTGGCTGGCATCGTCAGAGGTGTATCACAGAGAAAAGTCTGTTTCACACAGACTTTTCACACAGAAAAGTCATGTGTCTAAGTGAGAAGGGAAAGTTTGGTATATTGTCCATGTCCCAGGATGGGGAACCAATCATTAAGTGTTTGGGTGGAACTTGCTATGCAAAGGTGTGGTTGAGTGCATTGTATTGCGAGTGGGGTTTTTCAGTCCATTTTTTAAGTACTGGGAGCCAGGCTTTGCTAATTTTTAACGTCTCTTCTTTCTTATTGAAGTTGTCCTGGTGCTTGTGAATTTCAATGGCCTCCCTGTGCAGTCTGACATAGTAAGCCTCTGAATTGTCCAGAATTTCAGTGTTCTCAAATAAAATATTATGTCCAGTTTTGTTTAACACGTGTTCTGCAACTGCAGATTTTTCAGGATGGTTAAGCCGACAGTGTCTTTCGTGATCCTTAATACGGGTCTGAATGCTGCGTTTCACAATTGTTTGCAAGTGGATTTTGCTATTCCTCACAGTAAAATCCAGCTGCAAAGTTCATTGAAAGGGGATTGAAAGTGCATTGTTCTGCATGTGTAGAAAGGGCCTAAATCAGCAGTTCTCAATCTGTGGGTTGCAACCCCTTTGGGGGTCGAACGAGCCTTTCACAGGGGTCGCCTAAGACTCTCTGCATCAGTGTTCTCCATCTGTAAAATGGATAAATGTTGACTTGAGGGTCACCACAACATGAGGAACTGTATTAAAGGGTCGCGGCATTAGGAAGGTTGAGAACCACTGGCCTAAATGAATTCACAGTAGCAGGGCCTGATGAACTACATCCAAGGGTATTCAAATAGCTGACAGAAGTAATTTCAAAACCACTGGCAATAATTTTTGAGAATTCCTGGAGAACGGAAGAAGTCCTAGCAGGCTGGAGGAGGGCAAACGTTGTCCCCTACTTCAAAAAGGGGAAAAGAAGAAGTCCCAAACACTTGCCACATAGTCAGCCTGACTTTAAACCAGGAAAGGTTCTAGAAACTGTTCTACTGGGCAGGACTTTAGAAACTTCCTCATAGATGAGATAAATATGTTTTCCTCTGCAACATCTGTAAAGCTCTAGAGCTCAGAGCCATTAATTCTGGTCCCTGTAATTATCAGACTGACCATCATTTATTGTAAGGTCTTCTCCAGATCCCAAAGGAGTTCCCCAGCAAAACTGCATACCAAGATTGACAATGTTATTAACATACCCAGCAATTTTCAGAGATGTGACCAAAGGCTTACAGCATTTTTGCTGATATTTAATACCAGTCATACTATGAACCAACATCGAGCGGTGTGAGGCTGCACTACTCAAACACTTTCATGGAAAAGTGGGCACAGATGAATTGGAGTCGAGAAGGAATGCTTCAATGCAAGATGCTGGTATTGATGGGGCTTTTGCTGATATTGTTGCCTCAGGCTACGGGCAAGGCTTCCCCCTTTAACTGCATACCCTGTGACTCTCTGTCCATTCTTCACAAGTATTATCAATTGGGAGAGTTCGTTATTGGTGGCATCATCTCACAAATCTATATCACTTCGGAAAGGATCACATTTACAAGATATCCTCACTGGGAAGAAGTTGAGGAACTCATGTAAGGAGACACGGCAGTCAATCAGGCTGGTTTTCTTGATTGGCTTTGCTTAAGGGATGAATGATTGTCATTTAAGCTCCCCCCAACCCATGAAGGCTGTCTATTGTTATTATGTCTCTTCTTTATATATATATAAAGGAGCAGCAGTGGCGTAGGAGGTTAAGAGCTCGTGTATCTAATCTGGAGGAACCGGGTTTGATTCCCAGCTCTGCCACCTGAGCTGTGGAGGCTTATCTGGGGAATTTAGATTAACCTGTGCACTCCCACACACACGCCAGCTGGGTGACTTTGGGCTAGTCACAGCTTCTCGGAGCTCTCTCAGCCCTACCCATCTCACAGGGTGTTTGTTGTGAGGGGGGAAGGGCAAGGAGAGTGTAAGCCCCTTTGAGTGCAGAGAAGGGCAATGAGGATGATTGAAGGATTGGAGCACCTTCCTTATGAGGAGAGGCTGCAGAGTTTGGGACTCTTCAGTTTGGAGAGGAGACGTCTGAGGGGGGATATGATTGAAGTCTATAAAATTATGCATGGGGTAGAAAATGTTGACAGAGAGAAATTTTTCTCTCTTTCTCACAATACTAGAACCAGGGGGCATCCATTGAAAATGCTGGGGGGAAGAATTAGGACTAATAAAAGGAAACACTTCTTCACACAACGTGTGATTGGTGTTTGGAATATGCTGCCACAGGAGGTGGTTATGGCCACTAACCTGGATAGCTTTAAAAAGGGCTTGGACAGATTTATGGAGGAGAAGTCGATCTATGGCTACCAATCTTGATCCTCCTTGATCTCAGATTGCAAATGCCTTAGCAGACCAGGTGCTCAGGAGCAGCAGCAGCAGCAGAAGGCCATTGCTTTCACATCCTGCATGTGAGCTCCCAAAGGCACCTGGTGGGCCACTGCGAGAAGCAGAATGCTGGAGTAGATGGACTCTGGTCTGATCCAGCAGGCTAGTTCATATGTTCTTATGTTCTTATGTTCTTATGAGTCTCCTGCAGGAGAGAAAGGGGGGATATAAATCCAAAACTCTTCTTCTCTTCTTCTTCTTCTCTCTCTCTCTCTATATATATACACACACACACTCACACGCACATATAGATATATAGATATAATTGTTCTGGCTTTGACTCAAGGTCAATGACATGATATAAATAGTGTCCATGTCAGTCTGTAGTAGAAGAGGTAGACTCAGGTCTAGTAGCTCCTTGGAGGCACACAAGATTTTCAGACTATACGCTTTTGAAAGTCAGATACCAGATGCCTGATAAGCGGAGCTTTGACACTTGACAACTTCTACCCACCCAAAATATTGTTGGTCTTTAAAGGACTGTTGGATTTGACTCTAGCTTATATGAATAATGTAATCAGACAGCAGAAGACAACCATTCAACAGCACAACAGGACTAGGATTACAGGAATTAGCTAAACCACACAAAAGAGAAAGGCATCAAAATAATATATAAATGCAGAAAAGTGGATTGCAAAAGGAGTAGGCAATGCAGTAAGAGCAGGATAAACTGTATATTAGAATAAACGGCAATCCTGTTCCTTGATTGAAAAAGCAACTTTTAGATCCACTCCATTCTCTTACTGCCCTTTTATCCTTATGAACGTTCTTGCAGGTAGTGCTGTTCACACAGCAGGCATTTTCTGCAACTTCTTTAAAGCTCTACATCCCTCTGAAAACAACCTTCAGGGATATCTTCAGATGCAGTGAAAGGGACTGCAGAGAAAAGGGGGGAATCGGTTGACATTTCCAGACCAGCTTAAGTAGAGATGGACTTCTCCTGGTGCAGAAAGGGGTTGCAAATAACTAGATGTAGTAGCAGTAAATCTGTTTTGCATACTGCAACCACTGATCCACAGTCCTGATGGATTCTTGTTGGTCCTTTCGCTGATGTGGGGCAGTAAAGGCCCAAGAGAATTTCTGCAGCCAACATCCTGTACTGAAATATGGTGAATGCTGTATTCTTTGTATTGTCGAAGGCTTTCATGGCCAGATTCAACTGGTTGTTGCGGGTTTTCTAGGCTGTGTGGCCATGGTCTGGTAGATCTTGTTCCTAACATTTCACCTGCATCTGTGGCTGGTATCTTCAGAGGTGTAACAGACACTTCTCTCTGTCATGCACCGCTGAAGATGCCAGCCACAGATGCAGGTGAAACGTTAGGAACAAGATCTACTAGACCATGGCCATACCGCCTGGAAAACCAACCACAGCCAGCTATGTTCTATGTCTGATACGCATAGAATGTTGCAATCTATTCTTCATACAGTGTGTAATTCGGTTGCAGGATTATAACTCAGAACTACCAGCATATCCTGGCCTTGGCTTTTGCTGCCAAAGAGATCAATGAAAACCCACGCATTTTACCCAACATCACCCTGGGCTTCCAAATCTATAATAGTTATTTCAGTGCAAGATTTACCCACCTTGCTGCAATAGACCTTCTCTCTACTCAGAGCAAATCAGTCCCTAACTACAAGTGTGACATCCGGAACACTCCAACGGCTGTCATTGGGGGACCATCCTCTGACACTGATGTCCATATGGCCCCCATTCTAAGCAACTACAAAATTCCACAGGTAAGCTCTGGGCATACAACACTGGCTTTAAGAAGAGAAAAGGAGGCAGGTGGTTTGGTGGCATAAGAGGAGACAGCTTACTTGACACTTAAAAGCCAAATCCAGATCAAAGTAGAATACACCTGATGATTACCCTTGATTTGTTAATTAAAATGTGATTTAAATGGTGATACTGTGGCTTATCACAGCAATTCCTTCAATCTATGCACTATATTATCTATGACCCCAGTTAAACAAAGGCGCCTTCCGCACATGCAGAATAATGCATTTTCAAACTACTTTCACAACTGTTTGCAAGTGGATTTTGCTATTCCGCACAGCTTCAAAGAGCATTGAAAGCAGTTTAAAAGTGCATTATTCTGCATGTGCGGAATGAGCCAAAGAGTTTTAGATGTGAAGAGACTACGTTATATTAATAATATTAGAAGCCCCCTTTATAGTATGTATATTACCATATCCTATGTCATACCTGTTTTATCATTTGTATTTTACGATTTGAATAAAATTGTATTTCATCTATAACAGGGGTAGGGAACCTGCTGCTCTCTAGATGTTCAGGAACTACAATTCCCATCAGCCCCTACCAGCATGGCCAATTGGCCATGCTGATAGAGGCTGATGGGAATTGTAGTTCCTGAATATCTGGAGAGCCGCAGGTTCCCTACCCCTGATCTATAACTATATAGTGGGAAAAGCAGGATATTAGATTTAAGCATACTAGTAGTAGTAGTACTTACTGCTTAGTAGTAGTAGTAGTAGTAGTAGTAGTAGTAGTAGTAGTAGTAGTAGTAGTAGTAGTAGATAATAACATTCTATTAAATGTATCTACTACATGGAGCAGCACATCTGCAGGATCTCTGGCAGAGAAGGGTCTCTCTGAAACCCCATGATCCTTTAACTGGAGATGTGAGGTATCCAACCTGGGCACCAAGCAGATATTCTACCACTGAGATACATGAGGAAAAAATAAATCAGTATTAAGTTATTGGTGCATGTGGGCACTTCTGTGGGAACAAAAAAGAATCTCCGAATTCTCTCAGGCCAAATTAAACATTTCTGTGTGCTCTATCATTTATGACAGGGCAGAATTTGAGATCTTCCAGATATGGATACAATTCTATCAGCCTTCTTACCAGCATGGCCAATTGGCCTTGCTGGCAGGGACTGATGGGAATTGTAGTCCATAACATCTGGAGTGCCAAAGGTTCGCCACCACGGGCCTAGTGCCTATCCATGCATTCCTGCTATTTTTTTATTTAGGAATTATATCTTCTCTCCCCTGTCTTTTCTTTCCTTCCATCAAGCTCACATATGGGTCGCCTTCAGTGATAAACGCCAAGAGTCAGTCTGTTTTCATCCAATGGATGTTCCCAAATAGAAACTACCATTATATGGGGATTCTCCGGTTACTTTTGCATTTCAGGTGGACGTGGATTGGGGTGATATATTTGCATATCGAAAGTGCAGAGGTTTTTGTACGTAGCGTGCTTCCCGACTTTTCCCGGAAAGGCATCTGCTTTGCCTTCATAGAAAGATTCCCCAAAATAGCATCTTCCAATAATATTGCTGAAGTGATGGAGAGGGGAATGAATTTATACAACATTGCCATGAAGAGTACCGCCAATGTGCTGGTGGTCCACGGAGAAATTCAGAGCATGATGATTTTGAGGATGTTGTTGTATTTCTCACGTTTCAACAACAGACTGGTGACGGAAAAAGTCTGGGTTATGACAGCCCAGATGGAATTCACATCACTCGCCTTTCAGCGAAATTGGGACTTGGACTTCATCCATGGTGCCGTATCCTTCGCCGTTCACTCGCGGGAGGTGCTGGGGTTCCAGAACTTCCTCCAGAGGAGAAACCCTCACGTGGAAAAAGAAGATGGCTTCATCAAGGACCTCTGGGAAGATGTGTTTAACTGCTCGTTCCTTGGCTCTGACTCAAATGGGGTGGCTAAGAAGATCTGCAGTGGGGAGGAGAAGCTGGAGACCCTTCCGGGATCTGTCTTTGAAATGACCATGACTGGCCACAGCTACAGTGTCTACAATGCAGTCTATGCTGTGGCCCTTTCTGTGCATGCCATGCGTTCGTCCACATCCAGACAAAATAGTCCGACAGGTGGAGGGATTTTGAAGCTGCAGCAACAACCATGGCAGGTAATGCAGGATCATTCAGCCTGTTATGAGGTAATCGGTGGCTTCTTCAAGCCACCTTTCCCCACTTACGATTTGCCGCGCGCCACTCCCAGCGCGAGCGATTTCCGGCGCGGGGTCGAGTTCCCCACTGCCCCGCGCTCTGCTCTGCGCGGGGCAGTCAGAAAGTGCCGTTTCTTCCAGCGTCAGAAATGACGTGCGCTGAAGGGACGTTGGAGCGCAGAGTCGGGGCGGCTGCGTTGTCGCAGCCCAGACTCGTGGGGAGCACCGCTGGACCACGCACTATTTGGGGGCAGTAGCACGCAGCAGATAGATAAGCAGATAGATAAGAAAGCTCCAGTGCCTAGATAGTCTCCTTCCCCTTGAAGTTTAAATCGAGAACATTGTGAGTTTCAAAGCTATCCATCTATGCAGGTACAGTTTTATCATACTTAGGAGGACTCTGTCTATTTACTAACAACTCCTAGTGCCAAAGTGAACTTTGTCCCAAGAATGCTGTGGATTATTGTAAATGCTATTCATCCTTTGAGATATTGGGAACAGGGCAGTGGTGGGATTCAAATAATTTAACAACTGGTTGTTTACAAGAGCCATTTTAACAACCGGTTCTGCCGAAGTGGTGCGAACCGGCTGAATCCCATCACTGGAAGAGGGGTGTTTAAAAAAGAGGGCTAAAAGCTCACCAATTCAGAATTTGAGCCCTCTGTTTAGGAATGATTGTTCTTCTTTCTCTTCAGCTCTATCATTTCCTGAAAAGCATCGTCTTTAACAACAGTGTTGGGGAAGAGGTGTCCTTTGACCAAAATGGGGAATTGGTAGCTGGATTCGATATTATCAACTGGGTCACCTTTCCGAACCAGTCCTTCCGGAGAGTCAGAGTTGGAAGGGTAGACCCAAAGGCTCCTCCCGACAGCATATTTACCATTTCTGAAGATGCCATTGAATGGCCAAGTGGATTTAACCAGGTTTGGGCCGTTCTTATTTCTGGACACCTCTAATCCCTTCCCCGGGATTCAAAAAGTGTTGCTAACTCTCAATTTGACCCGGTGAATCTTTCAAGATACATTGTTGTATTTCGTACGCGTTCACTGAAATAGTGACACCCCTCCTTTCAACAACAAAAAAACCCATTCAGAGTAGCTTTTAGACCTCACACAGAACATTCAAAAGAGACAGCAGCTTATCAGGTATGTCCAGTGGTGGGATTCAAATAATTTAACAACTGGTTGGGTGTTATAAGCTTGAGTATGGGATGGTTGTGCTACAGAATTTAGCAGCATTCTCTCCTGACGCCGCTTCATGCCTGCCTGGCTGGCATCTTCAGAGAGAGGATCCTGAAGGCTTAAACGTCTAGGGAGAGAATGCTGCTAGAACACGGCCATACAGCCCGGGCCATACAGCCCGGAAACCACACAGCACCCAAGTGATTCCGGCCGTGAAAGCCTTCGACAATACATTTAACAACTGGTTGTTTACAAGCACCATTTTAACAACCGGTTCTGCCGAAGTGGTGCGAACCGGCTGAATACCACCACTGGCCGGATCTCATCTAGATCTTGGAAGCTAAACACAGTGGGCCCTGATTAGTATTTGGATGGGAGACCACCAAAGAAGTTCAGGTTTGCTATGCACAGGAAGGCAATGACAAACCACGTCTCTGAAGCTCTCTTGCCATGAAAAGCCCTATAGGGTCACCACAAGCCAGCTGTGACTTCATGACACTTTCCAGCACCAGCGTGGTATAGTGATTAAATGCAGGTGGATTCTAATCTGGAGAACCGGGTTTGATTCCCCACTCCTCCACCTGAGTGGCAAAGGCTTGTCTGGCGAGCCAGGTATTTCTGCACTCCGACATTCCTGCGGGGTAACCTTGGGCCAGTCACAGTGAACCGGATGAATCCCACCCCTGGGTATGTCAGGAAGTGGCATGAAGGGGAGATCTAAAAAAATGGGACCATCAAAATGGGGACCACAAAAGGACAACCAACTCATTTTTAAATAGCCAATGAAACAACAGAGAACAGAGAAGTTAAGACAGTTCTAGCTATAGGTTACAAGGGTGAGAGATGACAGAAAGACTGTGGAGTCAGACCCTGTCTCTGGTGCTCACCCACTTTGCAACTGACAACGCAGATACACATACAAAGGCCACTAAAGAATATCTTAACCCTATGCAGATTGCTATGAGAAAAGATGGATCCCACCACGAAGAAGAAGAAGAAGAAGAAGAAGAAGAAGAAGAAGAAGAAGAAGAAGAAGAAGAAGAAGAAGAAGAAGAAGAAGAAGAAGAAGAAGAAGAAGAAGAAGAAGAAGAAGAAGAAGAAGAAGAAGAAGAAGAAGAAGAAGAAGAAGAAGAAGAAGAAGAAGAAGAAGAAGAAGAAGAAGAAGAGGTGGAGTTTGGATTTATATCCCCCCTTTCTCTCCTGCAGGAGACTCAAAGGGGCTTACAATCTCCTTGCCCTTCCCCCCTCACAACAAACACCCTGTGAGGTGGGTGGGGCTGAGAGGAGTTCCCGAGAAGCTGCGTGACTAGCCCAAGGGTCACACCTTAGCTGGCATGTGTGGAGTGCACAGGCTAATCTTGAATTCCCAGATAAGCCTCCACAAGCTCAGGGCGGCAGAGCTGGGAATCAGACCTGGTTCCTCCAGATTAGATACACAAGCTCTTAACCTCCTACGCCACTGCTGCTTTTGACATCTGATTCAGCACCATTTACAGACTTTTACCCAATCCTAAGGCCACAGGCAAAAAAAGGAAATGAAAAAGTACAAAATGATGACAAAGAAGATATGGTATCAAAAGGCAGAACATTGTGGCTAAGAATATATTAGTGAAGATTCTGCACTCAGTCTCAATATAGTAGGCATATATCATGCCCCCAACCTATATGCTGTGAGCACAACACTCCAGAAAGCATAGATGTGATGCCAATATGCCCTTCTAGCAGTAGCCCCAAAATAATTAGAGCTGCAAGACAGAAGCTCCAAATTTGTATTATCTCCATCGGAAACATTTGTCTTTTCCCCTTATGTTCAGCCACAGCCCTTTTCCATGTGTAACAGCGTTTGCCGTCCAGGCTACAGTAAAATGAAGAAGGAAGGGGAGCCGTTTTGCTGCTATGATTGCTTTCGATGTCCAGACGGGAAGATTTCTAACCCGGGGAAGGTGTACAAGTTGGACCTTGTGCAGAGTTTCTTCACTATATCGGCTGTGATGAAGTATACGCACAGCAGAGTTCGCAGATACTAATTATCCAAATATTTCCAAAAGCTCCTTGTGAGGTGTGGATGATGTTTTCTAGGAAAGTGGTATTCCTGCTTGATTCTAGGGCAGCCGATCAACAGGTTAGGCGCAGAGCCCCCAAGGAATTCCAAATGAACTTTAGACCACAGAGCTCATGAAGAAAATGGCTGCTTTAGGGGATGAATTTTTATATATGCTATCACTTGCTGGAGGTCAATTTTACTCTCCTCAGTTCCTTCTTTGGCTCCCTCCCTAGGGCCCTTCCCACCTCCAAAAAACCTCCAGGAATATGAGATGACAACCCTACTTGTAGCTCATAAAATGTTTTCAGGACCTTGTTCCTACTTCCACTTACTTATAATTGCTTATACTCAGTGAGGGTGGAACTTTTGCATCTCCAGATTCACAGGGGACTCATTTCATTTCAGTTCTCGCCAGCATGGCCAATTGGCCATGCTGGAAGGGGCTGATGGGAATTGTAGTCCATAACATCTGGAGTGCCAAAGGTTTGCCACCACAGGCTTATACTGACACCACAGAATAAGAATGGTCTTTACGGGAGATCCATAGTGCAGTCCTACCCTAGCAACCAAGAACAGTCCCCATCCCCAAAGATTCAATTGACCAGGAACCTCCTGAGAAGAAATGCACCCCATTGGTATAACTGACTTAAATCTCTTGACATTCTTGACCAAGTTTCTTAATTTTACCATTCTTATGTACTTGATTGAATTTCCCAATTAAATTCTTGAGTAGTATGCCTAATAACACTGTCTTGGCCTCAATAGCAAAGTGAATTCTGAAAATTGTCTGCCTTTCTACATGTACCTCTTTCCAAAATGTTTGCACTTTTTGTCTTTTTCAGACATGGATGACTGTTTTTCATGTCCTCCAGATCATTATCCCAGCAATGACCACAATCGATGCATTCCCAAAGGCGTAAGCTTCTTATCTTATGAAGACACACTGGGAGCCGGTCTGGCGACGTCTGCCATTTCTCTGTCGCTCATCACAGCTTGGGTCCTGGGGATATTCGTGAAATACCAGGACACTCCCATTGTCAAAGCCAACAACCGCAGCCTCACCTACACTCTTCTCCTCTCCCTCCTGCTATCTTTCCTTTGTGCTTTACTATTCATTGGCCGACCTGAGAAGGTCACGTGCCTCCTTCGGCAAACAGCTTTCGGCCTCGTCTTCTCTCTGGCCGTGTCTTGTGTCTTGGCCAAAACTACCACTGTGGTTCTAGCATTCGTGGCCACCAAACCGGGATCAGGGATTAGGAACTGGGTGGGGAAACAGTTGTCAATCTGCATTGTTCTGTCCTGCCTACTTCTTCAAGCCACCATCTGCACCTGTAATCAGAGTGGCTGGCTTTTAATTCTCCTCCTGGCTTCCCCCAGATCCTGACATGCACTCAGTGACTGAAGAAATCCTACTGCAGTGTAATGAAGGGTCCCTTGCTATGCTTTATTGTGTCCTGGGCTTTCTGGGCTTCTTGGCCATGGTGAGTTTCACGGTGGCTTTCCTGGCCAGGAAATTACCAGACATATTCAACGAAGCCAAGTTCATCACCTTCAGCATGGTGGTCTTTTGCAGTGTTTGGATCTCCTTTGTTCCAACCTACTTAAGCACCAAGGGGAAATACATGGTGGCCGTGGAGATTTTCTCCATCTTGTCCTCCAGTGCTGGTTTGCTAGGTTGCATCTTTTCTCCAAAGTTATACATCATGATGTTGAAGCCTGAGTTGAATAACAAGAAACAGTTACTAAGGAGGAAAGAAAAAGAGGAAGAGTAAGGCCCTGTGGGCCTGGTCAAGCTGAAGTAATTTTTTCTTAACCTACAATGTAAGCAATTCAGTGTGGCATAATTGTTAAGAGCAGTAAACTCTAGTCTGGAGAACTGAGTTTGATACTCCACTACTCTACAGCCGTTTCCGCATGGCCACGCCTGCAACTTCTCGGGACCGCTAGCAACAAAACGGTCCTGGTAATCAGAAGGGGAAGACGGCATACCAAGAGAGCACCACGCATTGTCTGATCGGGGACTTTACTCGTCTCTGCCCGTCTCGAGTCGCAGGGCAGGGGGGGCATGTCCCCAGGCCTCAGTGATGCGCCAGACGGTCGCAGAGACAGTGGGTCAATCAGGCAAAGGGGGGAGGGATGGCACCTTCCAGCCAGCCAAGTCAGCCGTTCTGCCAGACAGTAGCGCTGGGTGGGAAGCCGCTTTTCTCCAAAAAAAAAACCCGTTGCTCGGGGAGTGAGGGTGGAAAAATGGCGTGCTTTGGTAATCATTGGGAGGGAGAGTGAGGGGTGGCGCATGGCTGCAAAGCCAGCTGCATCTCCTCCATACGTAAACAGCTTTTCCCCCCTGCGGAGGGCATTTTTGCCATCCCCAGGGCACTGTATTTGGCCCGTGCGGAAAGGGCCTACATGAGTGGCAGACTTGAATCTGGTGAACTGGATTTGTTTTTCTGGTGCTCCACATGAAGCCTGCTGAGTGACCTTAGCCTAGTCACGGTTCTTCAGAACTCTCTCAGCCCCCCCCCCCACCTCACAAGGTGTCTTTTGTGGAGAGTGAATAGGAAGGAGTTTGTAAGCTGCTTTGAGTCTCCTTCCAGGAGAAAAAAAGCAGGGTACAAATCCAAACTCTTCTTTTTCTTATATGTTTCGTGATACAAGAATACAAGCAGTCTTTACAAATTGTATCAGTGTCCCAGGTAGATAAGTATTCAGTTTTACAACGTGATTTAACTTTTTATATTTCATTTTTCCCCATGTAACATAAGTCTTTGTACTATTGTATATGCATTTTTTTCATTTTATATCTATTTTACTAAATTTTGGATGGCTGAGGGCTATATACAATACACTTTTACTTACTATAAACACATAGGAATTATCTACCACTCATTTTACTTAATTTCTATCATGGTCTGAACCATGATATTGCTAATGGAATCACTTGTGAATTTAGGGGAAATATTATTAGCATTAAGCAAGCCTTTATTGGCATAGACAACAATACAATTACAATTAATTAGTTTCACGCCGCACACCTGTTTGTGTTCATTTTGTAATAGACAACAATACAACAATGATTTAAAAAGGCATTAAAAAGGATATGCAATACAGGAAATAAATGTTAGGTCGAAGGAAATCTACTGGCATTTAGTAATTTCCAGGAGAAAGTCTGCCACTATCATACAGAGAGAAGGATCAGGATTGTCCAACAAGTAGTGTAATCTAATTAAATCGTGGAGATCGGGTAAATGTAAAGGAGTAAGATTCACATACTTGGATCTGATTTCTGAATCTGAGACAGCATAGTAGTTGGTGGGCCAGAGATTCAACTGAGCCATCGTTACATGGGCACAATCGTTTAGCCTTTTCTTGCTTATTAAATCTGCCATGCAACAAGGCAGAAGGCATAACATTAAACCTGGCGAGGGGAAATATTATGAGCCATGTAGACTGATTTCACCTGTGGAATCTTGTAAATAAGTTTTCTGCCCACGCCCTTCCCAGGAACCAATGGTGCCCTCTCTGTCCTTTAGAAACTCCAGTCAGGACACAACATGTCTCAGAATGTAGGGAGTATGGCACAGGATGTGGTTTGCCTGCTACATGCTATGCAGACTTACTTTGCTGAAAAATGGCGCATCATCCATTATTATCTGGTGAGTTTTCCAGGATGTGGAAAGGAGTTCGGTGGATCTTCGATACTGAGTTTTTCGCTTGCATTTGTGGTTGGCATTCAGGTATCACAGAGGGAAGTCTGCTACACACTGTTCCACAGACTTCCCTCTGTGATACACCTCTGAAGATGCCGGCCACAGATGCAGGCGAAATGTTAGGAACGAGATCCACCAGACCACGGCCACCCAGCCTGGAAAACCCACCAGAACCAGTTGAATCCGGCCGTGATAAACCTTCAACAGTACATTCAGAGGGTGTTTTCACTAGGTGGCATTTTATCCAATGTGGCCAGCTGGAAGCCTGAGGCACACAATGGCTGCCAACCCAATCCTATTTACTAATGCATCCTTTATTTATTTGTTTGTTTGTTTGTTTATTGGATACTCCGCCCCATCCCCAGAGGGCTCCGGGTGGTGTACAACATAAAACAGTATACATAAAATCATTAAAACATAGCTATCATAAATGTCATTTAAAAACAGCGAATATTTCCTAACCTAGGCATCCCACGAAAGCCAGTGCTTAACCATAAACCAAATCTCTCCCAGGAAAAGAGGAGAGAGGGGAGATGATCGAACCTGATGATATTAGGGACTCACATGGAAAAAGACCCATATGGAACGGGGGGGGGGGGCAACTCCATGACTCTATCTAGTTCTGGCCTTTCATTGGTACACTCAACTGGGACTGAGGATCCTGGGAGCCACCAAGCCCCTGCAGGTCTCCGTATTGCCTCCAGTGCAAATGCCACGGATCTTCCCCAAGGGCTGCCCACTGGACCATTGGAGATCCTGGAGGAATCCCCTGGCATCCAACAAGAAGCCCTTGGTGCCTTGCTGCGGGTGGGCTGGTAGGTGTATGCTGCAGGTCTAGTTGCAAAGGCTGTCCCACTGGTTCACCCAGAGGCTGCCCTGTGAAACAAAGCTCCCCTTGAAGAAATTCAAGGACATGCCCATGGCGGAACCTGCAGCAACGAAAGAACCTATTTCACTAGGATGCAGAGAGCACAACGTAAAAATCCCAAGAATTTCATTTCATTTGAGATCCAGGAAATCAAATTACAGGTGGAATTATGTTGCTGAATGGAGCAAAGCTGAATATGTATAATTGTACCCCAAAAAAGCATATTAAAGAATACTATACATCTCTGAAAATATTAACAAGGGGTGTGTATGTGTTATGAACCATCAAGTTGCTGCCGAAGAATAACGACCGTATGAATTAGTACCTCCAGAAAGTTTGATCTGTAACAGCTTCATTCAGATATAGAAAATGCACACAGGCTAATAAACACGGGTGGAGAATGGTAAAAAACCATTGGGGGGGGGGGGGGACATCATACAGATCCTGTCCCTAAAACGAATCTGCCCTGTATTATTTTCCCCAAACAGGGTTTTTTGAGAATTGCGCTATTAGGAAGTTTTTCAAAAATCTCAGGTTGCAGGCACTAGTGAGCAAACGGCCGCACAGGAGGCTTCGTTTTCCTTTTGCACAGCTACGCAGGCGCAGATCTTCATATCGTGAGACATCAGCATGGTTGTGGGGGTTCATTTGTGTATGCCTGCGTAGCTACACATCAATGGGAAGACATTTTTAAAAACCGACGCATCTCCATCCAAAGGCGCAACAGGAACCCAGATTCTTTCCTTGGGCTCCAATCGCTGCCTGCACAGATGCATGTGAACTCGAAAACAGGAAAACAGGGTACCTTATCCCAACTGCAATCTGCCAAACATTTGCTGTGCAGAAGGGGCCTAAATCAATCCCTCTCACGCTGACCCATTCTCTTAACTTAGGCTCATTCCGCACATGCAGAATAATGCACTTTCAAACTGCTTTCAGTGCTCTTTGAAGCTGTGCGCAAACAGTTGTGAAAGTGGTTTGAAAACGCATTATTTTGCGTGTGCGGAAGGGGCCATAGTGTTTCCAAACGTCTACCAACAAGGTGATTGATATGAATACCCAGATACTTCTCTGCATGTATATCCCTTGTTATCATGCTATCAATGTTGGCCTATCAGTGTTGCCCGTTTTCAGCCACTAGGACAGGCGCGGGATAAGGGAACCCTTCTTTTCAGGGATTTCCTTTGTTCTGTGCCTAGCTGCCATACTAAAATTGAGAAGAAAAAACTTTGCTGAAATTTGACAAACTTGTGTGTCTGTTTTTCTCCCTCAAACTGTTCTGCCGACAACTTGGCAAAGTGTCATTATCTCCTCTGTAATTATCGACGCCCTTGTGATTACTGCTCGAAAGTCCAAAGACACGTCAGTGCTTATTAGAAAGGAATAACATCTCTGAATTAGACTAGAAATACAGCCCAGGTCAGCGGTAGGGCTAGGGACCTGTGGGGTTCCCTACATTCCATCTACAAGGTGTGAAATTGTATTGAGAAGATCACGTATGCCAGGTGGTTTCAACTTGGAATGGCTCCAATGGCCATGTGAGAAGAAACTGATCTTGATTGTGATGAACCACTTGTAGGATGGTATCCCTCGCGGTGCTGGTGCTGGTCCTGTTGCATCCGCTCGTGTGTAAGAGTCATGAGGGCAAATGCGCCCTCAGAGAACCCCTCTCCAGTCCTCACCGACATTTTCAAGAAGGAGATTTCCTCATTGGGGGGATTAGTTCTCATGTCTATGCTATGTCAAAAGAACCGGATTTCAACAAGCAGCCTGACTCTATGGCATACGATTTCCCCTTGTAAGGAGGACGGGTTTTTTTTTTCTCTTCATATCTATTATCTGTGCATATCCTATTCATAGCTGAAAAGTTGTTCGGGTTGCATGGAATTCTAGAAACATGAAGGCTAATTTGGTCTCTTGGTTTTTCCCGACACCAATTTCCATTCTGTGGTTTTCTGGAAAGGTGAGGGGGGGTTGTTTTCTGATGATTGTCCACGCTGACCCCCAGATGGAAAGCACTAACTGAATATTTGGGTGCTGTGTGGTTTCCGGGCTGTATGGCCGTGTTCTAGCAGCATTTTCTCCTGACGTTTCGCCTGCATCTGTGGCTGGCTTCTTCAGAGGATCCATCTTCAGATCCTCTGAAGATGCCAGCCACAGATGCAGGCGAAACATCAGGAGAAAATGCTGCTAGAACACGGCCATACAGCCCGGAAACCACACAGCACCCAAGTGATTCCGGCCGTGAAAGCCTTCGACAATACTAACTGAATAGTCTTCAGCTATGTAACACATTGTTTTGTAATCATGAACTGATTGCTTAGCAGAAGAGATGGTTGTGGAATCTGAGTAGATTGGTTACAGTTCTTGAATCTAGATAGTTACTTAGATCCTCCCATGCTTACTAGCACATCAGGCATCAAGCGCTCTCAAGCATTTCCAGTCTTGGGCAAGTGTTCCAGCCACTTCCCATGCAATATTTAGGACCTTCAGGTCATGCTCGAATGTTCTCCTCCAGGTGTTTCGGGGGTGTCCTCACTGTCATTTGGCATTAGGAGGTATCTGCCTTATTGCCGTCTTTGGGATCTGACCATTCTCCAAGCAAAGGGACATGGCCAACTCAAACTCCTGGATAGCTCATAGCTAGAAATCCTTAATCATTCCAAATAGCAGTTCACGGGTGTTGCTTGTGAAGCCACACATTTTAATTTTTTTCCCAGTTTATGCGGACTTTAGACGCTAATTTCATTAAAAAGTTTCCCACCTCTGACTCTCTAGTCTAGTAAGATATTAAAAGTTTAGAGAATAACATAGAATACCAAGAAATAATATCTGGATTTAGAGAGGGATTGAATTTTAAATGAGGTGGAACCTGACTATTGCTCAAGGAAATCCAACGTCTCGACGTCATCATCAATATTTCTAGTGAGATATTACTAATTAAGCATAATGTTGCAATAACTTTGCTTTGCTGCTCTCTGTTTCTTGGCATAGTGTACGGACTAGTTATTACCAACATGTCTTGGCCTTGGTGTTTGCTGTGATGGAAATCAATGAAAACCTCCGGCTCCTACCCAATGCCACCTTGGGCTTCCATGTAAGTAACACCTTCCTCAATGCAAGAGAGACCTATCATGCCACGATTGAACTCCTCTCTACAACGAACAGAGTTATTCCCAACTATAAATGCGACTTCCAGAGCGATCTAATTGCAGTCATTGGAGGGCTCGAAGCTGAAACTTCCCACTACATCTCAACAGTGTTATCCATCTATAACATTCCACAGGTAGGCTTTTCACGGGCTACTCCAAGGGAATCTGACAAAAGTTAGAAACGAGCAGACCTCAACTATTTGTGGAAGAGTCAAGCCCTTAGAAACACATTTTCAAAATTATTCTAAATTAATGATGTGCCTCTTTTTTGAAGCAAGCCTTTATTGGCATAGACAGCAGTACAACAATAATAAAAACAGATTAAAAAGCATATACAAATACAGGATATACATGTTGGGATGTGTGCCTCTTTTTGAAACATATTTCCACATGAGAATCAGTGATGTCAAAATTCAAAACCTGCTGCAATGTGGTGTTAGTGGTTAAGACCTTGGGCCAATAACAGTCCTTTTCAAACTCTCTCAGCCACATGTACCTCACAAGGTGCCTGTTGTGAGGAGCGGATTGTAAGATGCTTTGGAACCAACTCCCTTCTCCTTCTCTTTCTTCTCCTTCCTCCTCCTCCTCCTCTTCGCTTTTGAGTATCTGTGTGCTGCCTTTCCATTTAAAGTTTGCCCAAGGCATTTTGTAACAACCCAGAAATAGAATGAACTATTCAATACAATGAAAATGTTGGGAAGTTAGATGGATCCAAAATCTGGGACAGAAGTTATAGCTGGTTCCCAGAGAGTGTCCACTAGCACTATGTGGTGTTAGTGGTTAAGAGTGGAGACTTTTATCTGGAAAGCCAGGTTTGATTCCCGACTTCTCCATATGAAGCCTGCTGGGTGACCTTGGGCCAGTCACAGTTCTCTTCAAACACTCACAAGAGCAAAGCTGGACTCCCATGTTAGTTTCCAGCTACAGACAAACAACAGACAGGCAGCACAGGTTTTCATGACTAATTACATTCAATTCATCAGATGCACCTTTTGGTACTCCATCCTTTCACATTCACAGCTCAACAGGGGAAACTATTTTCATTTCTCTCAATAAATGACCACTCAGAGAAGCAGAGATTAGCCTTTGATTTGCACCAGCAACCCTACTGGAATGTGTACACTTCTCTGCTGGTGCCACGAGCATTAAAAATGTGCCCCCTAGAGGCCAAAACATAAAAAACACTAAAAAACCCCAAAAAATAGAACGGAACCGAATTTTTCGGATATACCCGAATATTCAGGTATACCCAAATATGTTATTTGTCTTATTCAGGCATACAGATAATTTTATGCCCAAATAAATCTGAATTTTACTGATTTTTTGGGGTATTTACCAAGCCTAACAGGGATTAGCCTTTGATATGTACTAGCAACCCAACTGGAATGTGTACACTTCTCTGCTGGTTACACACTGGCTCACATGAAGAGGCACACTTTGAAAAGTTTTGAGCCTTGCACTTAACATGGATTACGTTGACTTCTGTTAGGTCACCTATGGCTCTACTTCAGGAAAGTCTGAAATGTTCCCGGGACATTCCATCTATCGGATGGTCCCAAGTGAAGCCCAGCAGTACACGGGGATTCTCCACTTAATTCTGCATTTCAGGTGGACGTGGATTGGGCTCATTATGGTGGAAGACGAACGGGGAGAACGATTCCAGCAAGCCATGTCCCCTCTGTTTTCTGAGAATGGCATCTGTTTGGCCTTCATCGAAAAAATTCAACAAATCACAGCGGCAGCCCTTTATTTTTCCATGATGGAAAACATAAAGGAAAGATTTGACGTAGTAACAGGTAGTAAAGCCAACACAGTTGTTCTTTATGGAGATACTGGAACGGTCTCATATCTGAGATCTGCCATAGAAATCGCAGACTCTGGAACAGCCATTCCAAATGGAAAAGTGTATATTATGACCATTCAGATGGAAGTTGCATCATTTTGTCACCAAAGAGGCTGGGAAGTAGAGTTTCTGCATGGTGCTATAGCCTTCACTGTTCATACGAACGAACCACTGGGATTCCGGGAATTTCTCCAGTCCAGAAAGCCTGGTTGGACTAAAGGAGATGGCTTCATGAAGGTATTCTGGGAACAGGCATTCCTCTGTCAGTTCTCAGATTCTCTGCTGAAAGATAGGTTTGATAAAAATTGCACTGGGGAAGAGAAGCTGGACAGTCTTCCTGCAGATGTTTTTGAAATGGCTATGACGGGCTCCAGCTACAACATCTACAATGCTGTCTATGTAGTAGCGCATGCTTTACACCGCCTGCATTCAACCCTCTACCATCACAGAAGAGTGATGAAGAAAAAGAAATTTAACTTCTTCAGTCAACCGTCGTGGCAGGTAAATAAGCAGCAGGGCCTTAACCGCAGGGCCTGTACGACAGAGATGTCCCAACTGGTCTTTTGGTTGAGGCAACCAGCCCTGGATGAACCATGACAATAGCAAGCCTTTATTGGCATAGACAACAGTACAACAAAGGATGCAGTTCAATGTAGCAAAATGCAAAGTGATGCACAAAGGGGCAAAAAATCCAAACTTCGCATACACGCTACAGGGGTCAGTGCTATCAGTCACAGACCAGGAAAGGGATTCAGGTGTCTTAGTTGATAGTTCCATGGGAATGTCAACTCAATGCATGGCAGCTGTGAAAAAGGCAAACTCTATGCTGGGGATAATTAGGAGAGGAGTTGATAATAAAACTGCAAGGATTGTCATGCCCTTATATAAACAGGGGTACGACCGCACTTGGAGTACTTGCTAGCCCTAGTTCCTGGTCGCCACATCTCAAAAAAAGAAGGATACTCCAAGAGATAGAAAAAGTGCAGAGAAGGGCAACGAGGATGATTGAAGGACTGGAGCACCTTCCTTATGAGGAGAGGCTGCAGCATTTGGGACTCTTTAGTTTGGAGAGGAGACGTCTGAGGGGGGCTATGATTGAAGTCTATAAAATTACGCATGGGGTAGAAAATGTTGACAGAGAGAAATTTTTCTCTCTTTCTCACAATACTAGAACCAGGGGGCATCCATTGAAAATGCTGGGGGGAAGAATTAGGACTAATACAAGGAAACACTTCTTCACACCAACGGTGGATTGGTGTTTGGAATATGCTGCCACAGGAGGTGGTGATGGCCACTAACCTGGATAGCTTTAAAAAGGGAGGAGAAGTTGATCTATGGCTCCCAATCTTGATCCTCCTTGATCTCAGATTGCAACTGCCTTAACAGTCCAGGTGCTCAGGAGCAACAGCCGCAGAAGGCCATTCCTTTCACATCCTGCATGTGAGCTCCCAAAGTGGTGGGCCACTGCGAGTAGCAGAGTGCTGGACTAGATGGACTCTGGTCTGATCCAGCAGGCTAGTTCTTATGTTCTTATGTTCTTAACCATGACGCAAAATAAGCACATGCTTAGGGCCTTGAGTAAAGAAGCGCCCCAGTAGAGCCTCCACTCCCTTTATTCTGAGCTCCCTGAAGCAATCCAGCCACTATGTAGTAGCAGTCTCCAATCATTAGAACACCTCCGGCCCCATCCAGTGCATGAAGTTCCCATAGTTCTTATAGTATTCCGCTTCTACCTAAAAATAAGACATGTGCTGAAATTTTCGAGTAAAAGAAGGCCCCCAGAGCTCTTTTTTTTTTTTCCCCACTCTTTATCTCTGCTAAGCACTGAAGCAGATTTGTTACATCGGATTAATTTGGGGGATATGATCAAAGTCTTTGCAATTTAAAAATGCCGGAGAAAATTTTTTGTAGTATAAAGATAAACAGCAACAATGAACATCATTTTGTGCATCTTTGATTTGAGTGAGTTAAAATGCCCTGTGTGTGTGTGTGTGTATGTGTGTGTGTGTGTGTGTGTGTGTGTGTGTGTGTGTGTGTGTGTATGTGTACAATAGCTCACTACTGTTTTTATTTTGAATTACATATGCAGTATATGGGGGTACCATAATCATTTCTGGCCCTGGCAATCTGTATGTCCCATCCGTCTTATTGGCCTCCCAAACTTAAAGTTAAATTTAATTTTTAAGTTATTTTTCAAGGTTTTTCCCTTCAAATCTTTCAGTTAAACCTCCTTCGTTTCTGAAGGTTTGATCCCCCCCCCCTTCCCATCTTGAATACTGGAATTTGATGGGGCACTGAGCTGAGGGATCTTAGCAGAGGCGTAGCTCCAAGGGAATGGGGGGTGCAATGCACCAGGCATGTGCCCCTGTGGGGGTGTGGTGAGGGTGTGGCAGGGGCACGGTGGGGGTGAGATGGGGCGGAGGACGCACCAGTGCACTGGCACTTTTCCCCCTTGCTATGCCCCTGGATCTTAGGCTTTTAGGCTCTCATTTTATTATGTACCATCTTATTATCTGTGTGTGCCAATTCATCAGTTAATGGTTTAATGTTAAGCTATTGTAATTGTATGTTGTTTTTATATAATGCTTGTAAGCTACCCTGAGCCTGGCATTAGTCAGGAAAGGGCAGGATAGCAAATCTAACAAAATAAAGTAAATATTTTAAGTAGAAAGAAAACCATGTCTCTTGGAACCGGAAGAGCATGCAAACTGTACATTATCTCTCCCGATGGAGTTCATGGTTTTATCTTTTTCACTTCTTTGTTCTCCCATTTACCTCAATGTGTAACAGTTCTTCAAGCTTTCAGCCTTGCTTACCACTATGGCCATGACTTCGTTTGCTTTACTATGGTAGTTAGACACAATATCGTGTTCCAAGAAGAAACGCACCTGGCATTATAAGAACATAAGAACATAAGAACTAGCCTGCTGGATCAAACCAGAGTCCATCTAGTCCAGCACTCTGCTACTCGCAGTGGCCCACCAGGTGCCTTTGGGAGCTCACGTGCAGGAGGTGGAAGCAATGGCCATCTGCTGCTGCTGCTCCCGAGCACCTGGTCTGCTAAGGCATTTGCAATCTGAGATCAAGGAGGATCAAGATTGGTAGCCATAGATCAACTTTTCCTCCACAAATCTGTCCAAGCCCTTTTTAAAGCTAATCGATTGCTCACTTTGAATATAATTCTCCTGTGATGTAGGTGCTTGTACGCGTTTGATATTTCTCTTGAGTTTGAGGGCGAGAACAAGTCAGAGAGTGATGAACGATGAAAAGAGAAATGGTGTTGAAGCTCGCTCATTGGAAGCTTCGTTGGGTTTTGACAAAGGACTCCTTTCGTGAGGAAAATCTTTTCCTCCCTTCCATTCTGGTGTTATGCATTCTGTGAGTTGAATCCCAACAAATTTTCCTTTGGTGAAAAAAAATCCAAACAAGCTATGCTGCAGATAATGGGACCTACATGTAAACAAGAACAGAAAAAAAGTTGAATGTGTGTAATAAATTTAATAAAATCATATATTAAAGAATAAAATGGGGAAGCATAAAATATGGTACAGGATATTGAATAGCTTTCTATTAAGAATCAAACAGTAATCAAACATTCAACCAATACTGCGCCGCCTGCATTGGCTCCCGGTTGAATTCCGGATCATCTTCAAGGTATGGGTACTTACCTTTAAGGCCTTACGCGGCCTGGGACCCTCATACCTTCTGGACCGCATTACCCCATATGTCCCTACTAGGCCTCTACGTTCAGCGGAGGCCAATTTACTGGTAGTCCCTGGCCCCTCAATGATGCGGCTGGCCTCCACCCGGGCCAGGACTTTTACAGCCCTGGCCCCTGCCTGGTGGAACACTCTTCCTCCAGCTGTCCGGGCCCTGCGGGATCTTGGTGAGTTCCGCAGGGCCTGCAAGACGGAGCTGTTCCACCGGGCCTTTGGAGTGTCCAGCCGCTGATATAAGTGCCCCCGCCTCCTCCTACATTTTGGGGCCATTACCATCTATGGGCCCACTCTTTTTCTCCCCTTCTGGGAGAGTTTAACAGGGATTGTTGCGGGCATTGCTGTTATTAGTCGTTCTTAACTGCTGCATTTTAACTTAACTTATTTACAGTCTATTATGTAACTGTTATTTTATGTTGTTCACCGCCCAGAGCCCTTCGGGGGTTGGGCGGTCTATAAGACTGAGAAATAAATAAATAACATGCCTCTTTTCTGTTCAATGAGCACCTGGCCTTTTTTGTGTGTGTTTCTATCCAGCTCCACCACTTTCTGAAAAGTGTCTCATTTAACAACAGTGCCGGGGACGAAATTTCGTTTAATGCCAATGGAGAAGTCGCAACAGGGTATGACCTTGTCAACTTGGCTGCTCCCCCAAATCAATCATTTTTTAAAGTGAAAATTGGAGAGTTTCATCCCGAAGCTCCAGCTGGCCAAATGCTTCCCATTGACGAAGACAGCATCACGTGGAGCAGCAAATTCAATCAAGTAAGAGTGGTCTACACAATCTGGGAGAACTTCCATTCAAAAAAAAGATGTTTTGCTAACATGCACCGTGTTGCCTCATTCCTTTTTTTTTTCAATGAGCAATGTCGGGTGAAAACATGGCCGAAGGAATATCCCTTAGCTTTCCTCTCTAAATGTCTGCCTTCCCTGTTGACCGAATGTGGCAAGTCATGGGACATGTGGTTGGGAGCTATAGGAAGAAGTGAGCCTAATCAAAAAGAAATTACCGTATATACTCATGTATAAGTCGAATTTTTCAGCACATTTTTAATGCTGAAAAAGCTCCCCTCGACTTATATGCGGGTCATTAAAAAATTTTGTGTGTTTTACTTTGCCGGCCAGCAGGGGGCGCAGTTTTTATGCTAGCGGCACCAAAATTTCAGGGTACCCTCAGAAGACACTCCTGATGATACCAGCCAAGTTTGGTAAAGTTTGGTTCAGGGGGTCCAAAGTTATGGACCCCCAAAGAGGTGCCCCCATTCCCCATTGTTTTCAATGGGAGCTATTAGTAGATGGGGCTACCCTTTTGAGGGTCCATAACTTTGGACCCTTCTGAACCAAACTTCACCAAACCTGGCTGGTCTCATCAGGAGAATCTCTTTATGATACCAGCCAGGTTTGGTAAGAAGTTTGGGTTAGGGGATCCTAAAAGTTATTGACCCCCAAAGGGGATGTTCCCCATCCCCATTGTTTCACAATGGAAGCTAGTAGTAGATTTTTCCATTTCTGATAATATCCCTCTTAAAATCTAAGATTGGGTTACATTTGGACATACAGATGATGATAAGCGAGGAATCCAGTTTTGAAGAATTTTAACTCTTGTGTTTTAGCTTGGTTGCTGGTTGAGGCTAAGGTTTTGTACTTTTAAAGTTATTGTTGATACCATATTGTTCTTGTTTTGGACTCCTCTTTTCCACTTCACAGAGCTAGTTTACTGTTTTTCTTTGAAATAAATATTCAAAACATTTTAACCTACTGATGCCCTCAATTGGATGTGATTTTATTGGCATCTATTTTTTTATTTTTTTTTTTTGAAATTTACCAGCAGCTGCTTGCATTTTCCCACCCCTCGAATTTATATATCAGCGAGTCAATAAGATTTTCCCAGTTTTTGTGGTAAAATTAGGTGCCTGCGACTTATATGCGGGTCGACTTATAATGCTTGTGATATACCCGTGAATGTATTGTCCGAAGGCTTTCACGGCCAGATTCAAACTGGTTGTGGTGGGTTTTCTCGGGCTCTGGTGGTCGTGCGGATCTGAGTGGATTTTGTTCCTAACATATGATAACAGACTTCCAGACTTCTTGTGATACACCTCTGAAGATGCCAGCCACAGGTGCAGGCAAAACGTTAGGAACAAGATCCACCAGACCGCGGCCACCCAACTCGGAAAACCCACCATAACCAAAAAGAAATTAGTTTCAGCCAAACCAATTTGGGGGGGGCGTGTTTTCCTTTTTAATAAGGGTACTTGTCACGTTAAGACAACATACTGCAATTGGAAAATAGATAGACAAGCCTTTATTGGCATTCCAAAATACAATAAAACAATTGTCCATAAAAGAAAGATAGATACAACAGCCATTCAGAGTCTTATCAATAGTTTAGTCCAAATGGACTCATCAAAAGTGCCATTCCTATACGCCTCTCCACAGACCAAACTGCAATTGGAAAATAGAGTGATTGAGTTTTCTCTCAGAATTCATGGGTGCTTTTAAAATGGAAGAACAATGAAAAATGTTAACAATTTAAATAGGGTTTCCAATCTCAAAGTGGGGCATAAAGTACTCCAGGGATTAGAACTGATTTCTGGACTTCAAAGATTATTTGACCTGAAGGAAATGGCTGATTTGGAAGGTAGTTCTATTACACACACCAAGTTCCATTCTTCACTTTGGCCCTTTTCGCACGGGCCCATTAACACCAGTAAAAAGAAACAGGGTGGGGGCAGAACTTTGCACAGATCCCAATCCTAAAGCGGATGTGCTCCAAGTTTCCCACCCCCAACCTGGCTTATTCAAGAATCAGAATTTTTGTGATAAATTTATTTTAACATGCCTCACAGCCATGGCCGAACAAATAGCTGCAGCTGCGAGGCGTGTTTGAGCAAAAGAATTGCAAAAATTGCGATTCTCGAAAAACCCTTCCCCGTCACTCATTTGTAAAGCCCCCCATGGTAAAAACAGGCCATATCATGGCCCTGGGTGTGTGGGGGGGATTGGTCCTCCACTTCACAGGCAGGGAAGGAAGAAAAAAGGTACGCCTTTGTGCAAGGGTGGGTTTATGAAATTGCCTTTCCCCCACTTTTACTGACTAGTGCAGAAAGGGTCTTTGTTCTATCTAGAAACGAGCCTTAATTCTTCAGAAATTTTGAAATTCCTTTTAATTTATTTAAAAGGCTGACACCTTTCAATTTATTTATTTATCTATCTATCTATCTATCTATCTATCTATCTATCTATCTATCTATCTATCTATCTATCTATCTATCTATCTATCTATCTATCATCTATCTATCTATCTATCTATCTATCTATCTATCTATCTATCTATCTATCTATCTATCTATCTATCTATCTATCTATCTATCTATTTATTTATTTATATCCCACTCTCCCTGACAGGGCTCAGGGCAGCGAACAGCAGAATAAAACCATATAAGACAATAGAATACAATGTAAAACAAAAGAGACAAAACCAACAGCATCAGTTAAATCAGTTAAATTGTTCAAAAGCAGAACAATAAAATAGAACAGATGGCGATTGTCTACCTAGGCTGGGAAAGGAAGAAAGCTGGATGATGGAATACTCCATCATTTTCATAATCTGAAACAGGCTTGTAGGTCTACTTAAACATAAGTTACTCAGTGACAAATGAATCAAAGGCACTTTACACCACTGATGAGAAATTCTTGCCTTGGCCAACTGGCTGAGAATTATCCGATGAAGCAAACAAAATGTCCATTTGGACCTATTACTGACAAATAGTCTTTGTTTCTTATTTATGCATCAGACAAAGCCTCTTTCAGTCTGCAATGAAAGTTGTCGTCCCGGCAATAGGAAGAAGATGAAGGAAGGGAAGCCATTTTGCTGCTATGACTGTATTTCATGTCCAGAAGGGAAGATTTCTAATCAAAAGGGTAAGAAGTTTCCAGTCTAGTTCTAAATAGTATTATACCCTTAAGCCCCAGTAATAGAGGGAATTATATTGGTATAGTGATTAGAGTGTCGGAGAAGGATTTAGAAGATCCAGTTTCAACTCCTGCCTCTGCATGGGTACTTGCTGGGTGTCTTTGAGAGAGGAACATATTCTAAACCAAAACGACTTCAAAGGGTTCTTATGGGAATGAAACAGAACAGAGTAGAATGACGTAATCTCTTTTGGATGCCCATTGGATACAATCTCTGTAACAGTAGTGAAGTATTTCAATAGAAGAGTGAAACAAAGAAGCCTTGTCCTTGCACATGCCCAGTCCATCCTAACTCTCATAGGTCATGCACGTAAGGATTGATTGCGGAAGGAAATAAAAATGATGTGACCCCCATCAAAGGGGATCTTGAAGCATGAGATAGGGGGACAAAGAGGGAATATGGAGAATGCTGAAGCTATCCCTCCTATTTTCCCCTTTTCTCTTTTACAGACTTGGATGAGTGTTCCACTTGCAGAGAAGATCACTATCCAAACGTGCGACAAAATCAATGCATTCCCAAAGATATCACGTTCTTGTCTTACACAGAGCCATTGGGGATGGCCTTAGTGACTGTTGTCCTGGCCTTTTCCTTCATTACACTTCTGGTGCTCGGAATCTTTGTGAAGCACCGCAGCACCCCCATTGTCAAAGCCAACAACAGGAACCTCACCTACGCTCTCCTGATCTGCCTCCTCCTGTGCTTCCTCTCTGCTTTGCTATTCATTGGTCGACCACAACTGGTGTCATGTCTCCTCCAACAAACCTTTTTTGGCGTGGTATTCTCAGTTGCCATTTCCTGTGTGTTGGCCAAAACTATCATGGTGGTTCTGGCTTTCCTGAGTGTCCGTCCAGGAAGCAGCCTCAGGAAGTGGGTGGGGAAACAAGTGGGCAATTCAATTGTGATCCTCTGCTCCCTTTTCCAAGCAGTCCTTTGCTCTGTGTGGCTCACAACTTCTCCCCCATTTCCAGGTGTTGACATGCACTCAGAAACTGAAGCAGTTGTACTGGAATGCAATGTGGGGTCTGTCACCATGTTTTACTGTGTCCTGTGCTACATGGGCTCCTTGGCTGTGATAAGTTTTGGGGTGGCCTTCTTGGCCAGGAAGTTACCCGACAGTTTCAACGAAGCCAAATTTATCACTTTTAGTCTACTGCTCTTTTGTAGTGTTTGGCTGTCCTTTGTTCCAACCTACCTGAGCACGAAGGGGAAAGCCATGGTGGCTGTTGAGATCTTCTCTATCTTAGCCTCTAGTGCTGGTCTTCTGGCTTGCATCTTTGCCCCAAAATGTTACATTATTTTGCTGCGGCCGGAGCTCAACAACCGGGAACAGCTAATAAGAAGGAAAGGGTCATGATGTAAAGAAGTATGGTTACACCCATATTCTGCAATAAAAGCATGTATGTGTCATCCTTCTGTCCATTCTGAAAAGCCGATTTCAGTTTCACCAGAGCAGCATTCTATAGTCTGGCTGCTTCACTATTAAGTTCACACTAAGGATTGTTACTTACAAAAGATATAAATAATTTATTATAAGAGAACTCCATAGTAGGCAGGAAAGGCAGAATGAAGGCTTTTCGGTTGGAATACATTACTCCAGGTCTTACAGTGGGCAGAGAAAGGAAGGCGGTTTCTGCACAGGCTAAAACCAACGGCTTCAGCCCAGTAAAACACTGTTTTGGCAGGAACCCTTCGCACAGGCACCGCTGCCAAATCGATGCAGCAGCGCTCTGTGCCTGCCAAAACGGTGTATTCAAAACTCGCTTGGGGAGCGAGTTTTCCTGCAAACGCCGGCTTCCATCTGCTGCCATGTGAACGGCAGCGGGTGGAAGCCAGCGTTTTCCCCTCCCCTCCCCTCCCCGGCCCAAATCGCCTCCTTACCTTCTGCTGGCAGCTGTGTTGCTCTATCGTCGCTCTGAGGAGGGAAGGAGACACGCCCCTGGTCTCCGGTGCTTCAGCTGTCGCTGTGGCCATGGGGGCAAATTTGATCCATAACAGCCGGCGTTCCAGCAAATTTGATCCATAACAGCCTCATTCAGATATAGAAAATGCAGAACATGACTGCCTTTATTAAGGTCCGTTCCACACGGGCTAATAAACACGGGGGGAGGATGGTGGAAAAAACATTTTGGGGAGGGCTTTGCACATATCCTTCCCCTAAAACGAGTCTGCCCTGTGTTATTTTCCCCAAACTGGGGTTTTTTTTGAGAATGGCGCTATTAGCAAGTCTTTTCAAAAATCCCCGGTTGCAGGCACTAGTGAGCAAACGGCCACTCAGGAGGCGCTTCATTCACCTCCGTTTTCCTTTTGCACAGCTATGCAGGCGCAGATCTTCATATCGTGAGACATCAGCATGGCTGTGGGGGTTCATTTGTGAAGGCTTGTGTATCTATGCATCAATGGGAAGACATTTTTAAAATAGACACCTCACCGTGTAAAGGCACAACAGGAACCTGGATTGTTTCCTTGGGCTCCAATCGCTGCCTGCACAGATGCATGTGAACACAAAAACAGGAACACAGGTTGCTTTACCCCGACTGCAATCCCCCATACTTTTGCTGTGCTAAGTCAATCCCTCTCACGCTGCCTCTTTAACATAGTGCCTCCAAACATCTCCCGACAAGAAGAAGAAGAAGAAGAAGAAGAAGAAGAAGAAGAAGAGGAGGAGGAGGAGGAGGAGGAGGAGGAGGAGGAGGAGGAGGAGGAGGAGGAGGAGGAGGTGGAGGAGTTTGGATTTATATCCCCGCTTTCTCTCCTGCAGGAGATTCAAAGGGGCTTACAATCTCCTTGCCCTTCCCCCCTCACAACAAACACCCTGTGAGGTAGGTGGGGCTGAGAGAGCTCCGAGAAGCTGTGACTAGCCCAAGGTTACCCAGCTGGCGTGTGTGGGAGTGTACAGGCTAATCTGAATTCCCCAGATAAGCCTCCACAGCTCAGGCGGCAGAGCTGGGAATCAAACCCAGTTCCTCCAGATTAGATACATGACCTCTTAACCTCCTACGCCACTGCTGCTCACAAGGTGACTGATATGAAAACCCAGATACTTCTCTCCGTGTATATCCCCTGTTATCATGCTATCAATGTTGGCCTATCAGTGTTGCCCGTTTTCAGCCACTAGGACAGGCGCGGGATAAGGGAAACCTTCTTTTCAGGGATTCCCTCCATTCTGGGCCTAGCTGCCATACTAAAATTGAAAAGGAAAAAACTTTGCTGAAATTTGACAAACTTGTGTGTCTGTTTTTCTCCCTCAAACTGTTCTACCGACAACTTGGCAAAGTGTCGTTATCTCCTCTGTAATTATCAACACCCTGGTGATTACTGCTCGAAAGGTCCAAAGACACGTCAGTGCTTATTAGAAATGAATAACATCATCTGAATTAAACTAGAAATACAGCCCGTGGCATTCCAGGTCGGCGGTAGGGCTAGGGACCCGTGGGGTTCCCTAAATTCCATCTATGATGTGTGCAATTGTATTGAGAAGATCACGCCAGCCAGGTGGTTTCAAACTGGAATGGCTCCAATAGCCATGTGAGAAGAAACAAACCTTGATTGTGATGAACCATTTGCAGGATGGTGTCCCTTGTGGTGCTAATGCTGGTACTGTCACGTTCACTCATGTGTAAGAGTCATGAGGGCAAATGCGCCCTCAGAGAACCTTTCTCCAGTCCCTACCAACATTTTCAAGAAGGAGATTTCCTCATTGGGGGGATTAGTTCTCATATCTCTGCTGTGTCAGCAAAGTTGCATTTCCAACAACCACCTGATTCTGTGGCATACTCTTCGTTCAAGTAAGGAAGAGGTTTTTTCTCTTCATATCTATTATCTGTGCATATCCTATTCATAGCTGAAAAGTTGTTCGGGTTGCATGGAATTCTAGGTACACGAAGGCTAATTTTGGTTTTTCCCTACACCAATTTCCATTCTGTGGTTTTCTGAAAAGGTGAGTGGGGGGGGTGGTTCTGATGATTGTCCACGCTGACCCCCAGATGGAAAGCACTAACTGAATAGTCTTCAGCTATGTAACACATTGTTTTGTAATCATGAACTGATTGCTTAGCAGAAGAGATGGTTGTGGAATCTGAGTAGACTGGATACAGTTCTTGAATCTAGTTAGTTAGGTAGATCCTCCCATGCTAAGTAGCATATCAGGCATCAAGTGCTGTCCAGCACTTCTGGTCTTGGGCGAGTGTTTCAGCCTCTTCCCATGCAATATTTAGTACCTTCAAGTCTTGCTTGAATATTGTCATCCAGGTGTTTTCAGGGGTGTCCAAAATGTTGTTTGGCATTAGGAGGCATCCACCTCATTTGGGATCCAACCATTCTCCATGCAAAGGACACGGCCAGCCCAATCTCCTAGATAGCTCATAGCTAGAAATCCTTGATTCCAAATAGCAGTTCAAAGGTGGTGCTTGTGAAACCACACATTTTAATTTTTCCCCAGTTTATGTGGACTTTAGAGGCTAATTCCCACCTCTGACTCTCTAAGAACATAAGAACAAGCCAGCTGGATCAGACCAGAGTCCATCTAGTCCAGCTCTCTGCTACTTGCAGTGGCCCACCAGGTGCCTTTGGGAGCTCACCTGCAGGATGGGAAAGCAATGGCCTTCTGCGGCTGTTGCTCCCAAGCACCTGGACTGTTAAGGCATTTGCAATCTCAGATCAAAGAGGATCAAGATTGGGAGCCATAAATCGACTTCTCCTCCATAAATCTGTCCAACCCCCTTTTAAAGCTATCCAGGTGAGTGGCCATCACCACCTCCTGTGGCAGCATATTCCAAACACCAATCACACGTTGCGTGAAGAAGTGTTTCCTTTTATTAGTCCTAATTCTTCCCCCCAGCATTTTCAGTGTATGCCCCCTGGTTCCAGTATTGTGAGAAAGAGAAAAATTTCTCTCTGTCAACATTTTCTACCCCATGCATAATTTTATAGACTTCAATCATATCCCCCCTCAGATAGACTTCAATCATATCCCCCCTCTAGACTTCAATCATATCCCCCCTCTAGTGGGATATTAAAATATAAGAGAATAACACAGAATACCAAGAAAGAATATCTGGGTCTCCAGAGGGTTTGAATTTTAAATGAGGTGGAACCTGACTATTGCTCAAGGAAATCCAATGTGTTGATGTCATCATCAATATTTCTAGTAAGCTATTACTAATTAACTATGAGTCACAATGATATTGCAATAACTTTGCTTTGCTGCTCTCTGTTTCTTGGCACAGAGTACGGACTAGTCATTACCAACATGTCTTGGCCATGCTATTTGCTGTGATGGAAATCAATGAAAACCTCCGGCTCCTACCCAATGTCACCTTGGGCTTCCATGTAAGTACCAGCTTCTTCAAAGCAAGAGAGACCTATCGTGCCACAATTGAACTTCTCTCGACAAGGAACAGATTTATTCCAAACTATAAATGCGACTTCCAGAGCAATCTAATTGCAGTCATTGGAGGACTTGAAGCTAAAACTTCCCACTACATCTCAACAGTGTTATCCATCTATAACATTCCACAGGTAGGCTATCCACAGTACGAAGGGTTAGGGTTAGGGTTGTAACAAAAGGTATAAAAGAGCAGACCTCAACCGTTTGTGGAAAATTCAAGCCAATAGAAACAGATTTTCTAAATTACCCATAACTTAATGATGTGCCTCTTTTTAAAACATATGTCCATATGAGAATCAGTGATGTAAAAATGCAACATCTTCTGCAATGTGTCAGTCCATGTGGTGTTAGTGGTTAAGAGCGTAGACTCTAATCTGGAGAACCAGGTTTGATGGTGCTTCACTCCGGCATATGAAGCCTGCTGGGTGACCTTGGGCCAATAACAGTCCTTTTCAAACTCTCTCAGCCCCAGGTACCTCACAAGGTGCCTGTTGTGAGGAGGAGATTGTAAGATTGCTTTGAAACCAACTCCCTTCTTTATTTTTATTTATTTATTTATTTTTTAAGCTTTTATACTGCCCCATCCCCGGAGGGCTCTGGGCGGTGTACAGCAAAGGGAAAACAATGTAAGTAATTAAAACATTTAAAAGCAGCAACAACCATAAAACATTCCTAATAAATATAATAAATTACAGTAAAATAGATGGCGTTCACTAGTCTACTATTGTAATTTCGTCCCCTCCCCCCAAAAAAGGGGGGGAGGCGTCCAGCATTCTAACCTAAAAATTCCCTCCCCCTTCCAAAAGGGAGGAATGGCGAGTCTGAGATGACAGTTGGCCCAGATGTCAGGGCCCGGCCCAGATATCAGGGCCGGGCCAGGGGCGGGGGCACCATCAACGGCCGGTTCCTCCAAAGGCCCGGCGGAACAGCTCCGTCTTACAGGCCCTGCGGAACTCACCAAGGTCCCGCAGGGCCCGGACAGCTGGAGGGAGAGTGTTCCACCAGGCCGGGGCCAGAGCTATAAGAGCCCTTGGCCTGGGTATGTGGGAGGCCAGCCAGTTATCACTCACGAGGGGCCAGGGACCACCAGTAAATTGGCCTCAACCGATCGGAGAGGCCGTGCAGGGACGTATGGGGTGATGCGGTCTTCTCCTTCTCTTCTCCTTCTTTCTCCTCCTCCTCTTTACTTTTGAGTATCTGTGTGCTGCCTTTCCATTTAAAGTTTGCCCAAGGCATTTTGTAACAACACAGAAATAGAATGAACTATTCAATACAATGAAAATGTTGGGAAGTTAGGTCCAAAATCTGGGACAGAAGTTATGGCCAATCTGCTGGCTCCCAGAGAGTGTCCACTAGCACTAAGTGCTTGAGGCCAGATTATTTTCAATCAGGTTTAATGCTTTAAATGATTAAAACCAGATATAAGCTTGGAGTTCACCATATCGGACAAATCTGTCATTTTATCTGATGAAGGGAACTTTTGCAGTTGAAACAGTGTGTCTCGAAAATCTCCGAAGTGTCCTAGACTCTGGTTCACTGGAGTGAGCTCCTGTTAACATACTGAACAGCCCCACCTTCGGTATGTTGCGATAATCTAATCTTGATGTTACCAAGATATGTTTGACTGAGATGAAGTGTATCTTCCCCAGGAATGGCTGCATGTGACAAAACCTTGGTTTAAAAAACTCATTGGTACTTGCTTAGATTCACTTAAAGCTTTTAATGGAATGGGATTATTTTAGATCTTGTATCAGGGACCAGTTCACAAGTGGATTGTGGTCCCTTCTGGGTCTAGATGTCAACGTTTGGGACTCTTTAGTTTGGAGAGGAGACGTCTGAGGGGGGATATGATTGAAGTCTATAAAATTATGCATGGGGTAGAAAATGTTGACAGAGAGAAATTTTTCTCTCTTTCTCACAATACTAAAACCAGGGGGCATCCATTGAAAATGCTGGGGGGGAAGAACTAGGACTAATAAAAGGAAACACTTCTTCACGCAACGTGTGATTGGTGTTTGGAATATGCTGCCACAGGAGGTGGTGACGGCCACTAACCTGGATAGCTTTAAAAGGGGCTTGGACAGATTTATGGAGGAGAAGTCGATTTATGGCTACCAATCTTGATCCTCTTTGATCTGAGATTGCAAATGCCTTAACAGACCAGGTGCTCGGGAGCAACAGCCGCAGAAGGCCATTGCTTTCACCTCCTGCATGTGAGTTCCCAAAGGCACCTGGTGGGCCACTGCGAGTAGCAGAGAGCTGGACTAAATAGACTCTGGTCTGATCCAGCTGGCTTGTTCTTATGTTCTTATGGATGAGCTGTCACATCAAATTCTGAATGGCTGTTTGTTTGAATGCTCCTCTATACCAATAATGGCTCAGTTGTTAGAGAGTTGCTATGGCTAAAGCTAGCAGAGATGAGAATTGATTTTAGATTATTATTACTTATCAAATCTCTCTACTCAAACACAACCTGCCCGATAAAATGTACAAGCTCTGGAGACCTAACCCCAAGGATTCCCATTGTGAAAGGTGTTAAGCAGGGCTGTGTATTGGCTCCAGTCTTGTTTAACCTATTTATTAATGATCTGGTACACGCATTGTCAGATGTTAACTCACATAGCCTAGTTCTTTCAAACAAACCCATACCACTTCTACTTTATGCTGATGATGTGATACTGATCTCTAGGTCTCAAGTGGATCTTAAAAGGCTTTTTAGAAAAACTATGGAGTACTGTACATCTAGCTTCCTATCCTTAAACCCAGAAAAATCAAAAATCAAAAATTGTCATTTTTTCCAATGTGTTTAAGCCTTCCAGATGGCTTATCAATGGGATTAAGGTTGAACACTCCCAAGTTCTTTAAATATTTAGGCCTAACCTTTCATCACACAGCCACTTGGGCCAGACAGAGAGACACTGCTATAAAAGGAAGCTATCGCGACTGCTTCAGCGGATTGGTAAGTTTTTTCTATTCCAGGGGAAGGGATATGTCCCTGCAGCTCTAAAGGTTTTCAACTCCAAAGGTAAGATTCAAGCTTAACTTCTCTATGGAGTTCCCCTATGGATAACTGCATGGAACAACTCAGTTGAAAGAATGCAATCTGGCTTCCTCTACAAAATACTTGGGGTACCACACTCTGTACCATATGCTGTACTATGCTTAGAAAGTGGTCAGAACCTACTTGAAACAAGAGCATGCCTGAATACATTCAAGTATTGGATCAAACTATGTTTTAACTCTGATGAGCGCAGTTTAACATATATTGTGCGCCCAGACCTATTTGCCTCCGAATGGTATCAATTTCTTAAATCAAAAATCTACTCCCTAGGTTTAATAATTGAAGATCTCTGTATGCTGTCACCCAGAGAAATTCTGTAAACCTTAAAAAGCAGATTTTTAGAACAGGAATACCATATCTTGTTGGGGCAAGGAAATAAATCATGCTCATCCCTTTCTGTTGAAATAGTACCAGAACAGGGGCACATAGCCAAATATCTTGAGCTATTAACTGAACCCCAACAGAGATGGATTATTACAAGGGCCAGATGCAATACTTTCCCATTGGTCATTACAAAGGGTCGCTACCTATCTATCCCTCTCCAGGATCGGGTCTGTCCACACTGTAAAAACCAAGTGGAGACTCTTGCTCACATTATACTTGACTGTCCGAGATATGTGGGTATTAGGAATTTCTCTCCTGGGCGGGTCTTAGACAAATCTGAAAGAGACTCTGACAACTCTGTTGTGGAGCTTTTGTTAAATAACACAGAGGCCATGCTCTTGGGAAAAGTAGCAAAATTTCTTTTACAAGTGACAGAACTTTCTAAGTAATGTCCAGTGCTAGGTACAGTTTATCTGTCTGGGTTTTGAATGTACTTTTGATTTGTACTTAAGAAATGTCTGTAACACTCAGGAGCCTATTTTAATATGCCTAATAAAGGTTGTTGTATTGATAGATAGATAGATAGAGAGAGAGAGAGAGAGAGAGAGAGAAGAATGATCAAACTGACAAATTGAACAGAAGGATAGAAGGTAATACCCAAAAGTCTTTAAAGAAAGGCTCACTGGTGCTAAACATAGCTGAAATCGCATCTTCCATCCCCATGAGACTGTTAGCTTTCACCTAGATCTGTGATTGTTTTTAAGGGACCACTGGGCTCCTGCTTGAGTTTGCAGCTACACACAAACAACTTGTTGTGGTTTGCAGTGGTGAAGGGGCGAGCAGGTCGCGAGGCACCACCCACCACAACAAAACAAATGCAACGACATAGCAACCCACTGGAATGGAAAATGGCCCCAACTTTATTGGTACAGTGACAGATCCATGCTTTGGCTGACCCACCTGTCGGATGATGTACTCTACCCTTCCCCAGCCTGCCTGCTGGGTAGGGGAGATACCATAGGATTGCAGGGTGCACAGTTCCACATGGACAACAGCTACTGTCTGGTTTCCTTTGCTCCTTGAAAGTGGGTAAGCGGGAGCATGACAGTCCCAAAGCTGGTGATGTCCCTTGTAAGCAACTAGGGAGCCCAGATTCTCCTTTTAAATCCACCTTAAAGGGAGAATCTGGGGTCCCCTGTTTAAATGACATTGAAAGTGACGCTGTTTTCCCCAGTTGGAGGGACTGGATACAACACTATAAAATGTTTTCATAGCAGTAATAAAACATTTCGAAAGCATTTTGAAAATGTTTTCAAAAAAATATTTCTGCTGTGTTCAGATTTGTGAGTTGGGGCATGTTCTATAATGCGATGGTGACTTTGAAACAAGCTGGTGGAAAAAAATCATTGTTTGGTTACCGTGGGAGAGGTTGGCGGCCCATGGGAGGGGGGGGGGCATCAAACTCAGGTTTTGCCCAGGGCTCCAGTTTGCCTAGGTACGCAACCTGCTAGTAAGACATCGTTCAAAATCCATTATGGGAATCCCCAAAGATGCGGAAAACAGACATGCAGGCCACTTTCCCCAAAAAATTGTTCTGGCCCAATACTGGTACTGCCACAAGAGGCAATCTGGGCTCCTATTTCAGTTGTATCAAAAACAATGTACAAAATACAGAAAAGCCCAGCCAAGGCTGAACAATGCTAACACAGATAGGCAAGGAACAAGGAATGAGATGCAAAATATTTTAAGTTGCTCAAGTGCCACAGCAAATAAAGCATTCTTACAATAAACATACACTGCAAAACTACCAATGAGTATCTCAACCCACGTGGGTAAGAGTGCAAAATAAGAGAAGTCCTATAATGTCTAAGTCCTATAACTTCTATAATGTCAACTGTTTATTTACAAGCACCACTTTAATAACCGTTTCTGCCGAAGTGGTGCGAACCGGCTGAATCCCATCACTGATTTCATGGGTAAGAGTTCAAAATAAGAAAAGTCACAATGTCAATTTCCCTAAGGTCTTTCAACAAACCCATACATGAAGCCTTTCTGAATATTACGGGCAGATGTTTCCAATCAAGGTGTAGCAGCGCAAGGTGAAGAGACTGGCATCGTCTTCTTCAGTGCATTCAACTTCCAGAACCAATCTTTTGGTATTTGCTGAGGGTACTTTTCAGTGATAAATAGCAAACATGCCAATCGAAAACGCACTTCTAGTGCACAAAGCATTTTGCTCTTGTTCGAGACTGCTCTTGTTGAAACTTCTGCGCTAACTGTTTCATTGCCTTTGGCACGAGTACTTCTCTTCACCTCGCATTGCTACACCTTGATTGGAAACATCTGCCCGTAATATTCCAAAAGGCTTCATGTATGGGTCTGTTGAAAGACCTTAGGGAAATTGACATTATAGGACTTCTCTTATTTTGAACTCTTACCCACAAAATCAGTGATGGGATTCAGCCGGTTCGCACCACTTCAGCAGAACCGGTTGTTAAAGTGGTGCTTGTAAATAAACAGTTGTTAAATCGCTTGAATTCCACCACCAGAACCGGTTGTTAAATTATTTGAATCCCACCACTGGTTGAAATACTCATTAGTAGTTTTGCAGTGTATGTTTATTGTAAGAATGGTTTATTTGCTGTGGCACATGAGCAACTTAAAATATTTTGCATATAATTCCTTGTTCCTTGCCTATCTGTGTTGGCGTTTTTCCACCTTGGCTCGGCTTTTCTGTATTTTGTATCTCCTATTTTAGTTTCCAGCTACAGGCAAACAACAGACAGACAGCACAGGTTTTCATGAATAATGACACTCACTCCATCAGATGTATCCTTTTAGTACTCCTTCGTCCTTTCACATTCACAGCTCAGCAAAGGAAACTATTTCCATTTCTCTCAATAAATGACCATGCAGCAAAGTAGAGATTAGCCTTTGAGCTTTTCTAGCAAACCAACTGGAATGAGTACGCTTCTCTGCGGGTTACACATTGGCTCACACGAAGAGGCACTCTTTGAAAACTTTTGAACCCCGCGTTTAACATTGACTACGTTGACTTCTGTTAGGTCAGCTATGGCCCTACTTCAGGAAAGACGGAAACACTCTCAGGACATTCCACCTATCAGATGGCCCCAAGTGAAGCCCAGCAGCACAAGGGGATTATCCACTTAATTCTGCATTTCAGGTGGACGTGGATTGGGCTCATTATTGTGGATGACGAACGGGGAGAAAGATTCCAGCAAGCCATGCTTCCTCTGTTTTCAGAGAACGGCATCTGTTCGGCCTTCATATACACACAACCCCAAATCAATTTCATCGAAGGTTATTGGGACTTGATGCTAAAGGGATGGAAAGATTATGACAATGTAATGAGGAGTAAAGCCAATGCAGTTGTCCTTTTTGGAGATACTGCAACTATCTCATTTATGAGAGCGGGGGTTGAATTAGCAAAGGTAGGCTACACAACAGCAGCATTTACAGGGAAAGTGTATATTATGACCATTCAGATGGATTTTACATCGTATCATTATCAAAGAGACTGGGACAAACAGATCCTTCATGGCGCTATATCCTTCACGGGTCACACCAATGAGCCACCAGGATTCCAGCGGTTTCTTCGGAGCAGAAAGCCTTTTATGACTCCAGAAGATGGCTACATCAGGGATTTCTGGGAACAGGCATTCCTCTGTCATTTCTCAGATTCACTGGAGAAAATGGATTTTAATGAACATTGCACTGGAGAAGAGAAGCTCGAGAGCCTTCCTGGAGATGTTTTTGAAATAAATATGACTGGCACCAGCTACAGTATCTACAACGCTGTCTATGCTGTGTCTTATGCATTACATGTGCTGCATCTGTCCCTTTGTGGACACAGAAGGACTGTGAAGAGAAAGGAATGTAACCTGTTCCATCAACCATGGCAGGTAAATATTGTATGTTGATCGAAAACCATGTTTCTGGGGATTGGAAGAGCATGCAGTCTGTAAAGCATAGCATCTCTCCAGAGACCATTCCCGGATTCATCTTCCTCTGTCGTTAATTCCCCTCAATGTACTAAAAAGGCCTCAGTTCTTCATGCTTCAGAGTTCTTCACCATTTCCTCTACTGTTTACTATGACAATAGTGGAACAACACAGAGTTCCAATGAGATGTCCATTTGGTATGAGATGTTCACAATTAATATAATGCTCAGCAGTGGCGTAGTGGTTAAGAGCAGGTGCATTCTCATCTGGAGGAACTGGGTTTGATTCCCTGCTCTGCCGCTTGAGCTGCAGAGACTTATCTGGGAAATTCAGATTAGCCTGTGCGCTCCCAACACACGCCAGCTGGGTGACCTTGGGCTAGTCACGGTTCTTCAGAGCTCTCTCAGCCCCACCCACCTCACAGGGTGTTTGTTCTGAGGGGGGAAGGGCAAGGAGATGGTGAGCCCCTTTGAGTCTCCTTACAGGAGAGAAAAGAGGGATATAAATCCAAACACTCTTCTTCAAATGAGACAGGCCCTGTTGCTTATTTGAAATTTATGTTGAATTTGAGGTAGAGAACAATGATGTGAATTTGAGGTAGAAAACAGAGGAATGCTGAATAAAAGAGAAATTGCCTTTATGTCTACGGTTTGGTAACTTTTTGGGTTTTGACACAGGAACACAGTAATGAGGAACATCTTCTCCTTCTCTGAATTCTAGTGTGTGGCATTTGGTGAGCTGGATCCAAGCAGAATTTCTGCTGGCGAAAAAAGGAACTAGAGGTCCATTTCTCACTCTAGAAAATCTGTGCCGTAGATAATATTTCCAGATATAATCACATGGGAAGAGGGTTGTGCGATGGAGGGATATTTGGTCAGATCTAAATAAAAAGCTTGGTTGATCCATCTCTATATCTGAATCTTCTTCCCCCAAGAAGAATGTTCAATACTTGTGGAGATATAAGCTGTTTTCTCAAAGTCCAAATATACTGGGTTTAGCAAGGAGAAGAAGAAGAGTTTGGATTTATATTCCCCCCTTTCTCTCCTGCAGGAGACTCAACAGGGCTTACAATCTCCTTGCCCTTCCCTCCTCACAACAAACACCCTGTGAGGTAGGTGGGGCTGAGAGAGCTTCGAGAAGCTGTGACTAGCCCAAGTTCACCCAGCTGGCGTGTGTGGGAGTGTACAGGCTAATCTGAATTCCCCAGATAAGCCTCCACAGCTCAGGCGGCAGAGCAGGGAATCAAACCCGGTTCCTCCAGATTAGATACACGAGCTCTTAACCTCCTACGCCACTGCAAGAGAAATATCCTGGTTTGGCCAAGAAGTCTGAACGGTTCCCAATCCAAAAGCGGGTCTATCCTGTGATATTTCCCTCATCCTGGGTTTTTTCAAAAAACCTGCTTAAATGTTGATCTTTTTCCAAAATCCTGCATTGAATTGCTTCCGTGTGAAGGCCATGGGAGCGAAACCAATTTATTTTTCCCACTATCTCCCTGCCTTACATCATGCTCACCCTGTTCCAACTCACTCTCACCAAGCACCGCACACTAGCCAAGCAGAAGTCAGCCCAGTCCTGTCCATTAGATCTTACTCAGTATTTATCAGATTTGTTTTGCACACCCCTGATACCTACAATAAAAACATATATTGAAGCATAAAATGGGAAAACATAAAAATGGTACAATCTATTTAGCAGCATTCTCTTAAATATCGTCTATTCAGAAGGAAATACGAACATATCCAGTGGTGGGATTCAGCCGGTTCGCGCCACTTCGGCAGAACCGGTTGTTTAAATGGTGCTTGTAAACAACCAATTGTTACATTATTTGAATCTCACCCCTGGAACCGGTTGTTAAATTTTAAAAATCCCAGCACTGAACATATTCTTTGCTTTCCAATGACCAGCTGATCTCTGTTTGTGTTCCCATTCAGCTTCACCACTTTCTGAAAAGCGTCTCATTCAATAACAGCGCCGGCGACACAATTTCATTTGATGCCAACGGACAAGTAGCAGCAGGGTTTGATATTGTCAACTGGATTGCTTTCCCAAGTGAATCATATTATAATGTCAAAATTGGCGAGTTTCACCCAGAAGCCCCTGCAGACCAAATGCTCACCATTAATGACGACGCCATCACATGGAATAGCCACTTTAACCAAGTAAGTTTGGTTCACGGTACTTAGGGAAACTTCCAATGAAGAAAACCTGGCATGCCAGCACTCACTGCGGGGCTTCATTGCTTTTTTTGGAAAAGAAAGAGGTTGAGTGAACAGGATTGGAAAATACATGACAGAGGGGATAGTCACTTTGGCTTAACTTAGAGCTGCAAGAAGAGACAGGCGCGCTTCAACCTCAGCCGCCATTGCGGAGGGGTGAGGGCCAGCGAGGGCCGGAGTTTGCCCTACTGTGAGCAGGGAGGGAGGCGTCAGAACCCGGCTTCGCACATTAGCGAGGGCCAGGTCCTGATTGGTTAGGGGCTCCCGTGAGACCCATCAGGAGCACGTCATTAGAGTGAGCCAGGCTGGGCCTATTTAAGGCTCAGCCACGTGGCCTAGGCCCACTCTGATTCCAGACACCTAACTTAGGCTTAACTTAGAGCTGCAAGAAAACAATTAAAGTCTCCATCCTCTTTTTTTCCACATTTCCTCTCCAAATGCAGGAGATCATGGGACCCATGGCTGCAGACTGTGGTAAAAGTTGGTCGAGACTGAGTGGGGAAGGAAGCTAAAAGCAACAGAAAATGGCTGCTTTTTGTTACTGAAGTTTGCCTCTCGCAGAATGTGGGAAAATTGTGATCTCAATAGAAAAGTGATCAAGAAATCTTTCTGATGTTATACCTTTCTATGTGCTCAGTCCCTCTGAAGGAAACTTCAGCTTTGCAGGTCAAATCCTATAGCATCATACACTCCCTAAATCCCCTTCCTTCCCTCTTAGCTTTAAAAGGGGCTTGGACAGATTTATGGAGGAGAAGTCGATTTATGGCTACCAATCTTGATCCTCTTTGATTTGAGATTGCAAATGCCTTAACAGTCCAGGTGCTCGGGAGCAACAGCCACAGAAGGCCATTGCTTTCACCTCCTGCATGTGAGCTCCCAAAGGCACCTGGTGGGCCACTGCGAGTAGCAGAGAGCTGGACTAGATGGACTCTGGTCTGATCCAGCTGGCTTGTTCTTATGTTCTTATGTTCTCTTTCCACCCCAGGGATTATTCTCAAATCTCCATGTACTTGGGAGAGCAGAATCAGGAACTTTGAGCACTCTGTTATCATCTAAAGCAAATATGGAGGACATGATCCTTCAACAGCTCTATAAATTGAAACAATTCTGCAAAAGTAATAAAACACAATACACTTGGGGGTGAATGAAGCAAATGAGCTCCACTTCACAGAAAAGTGACTGGCCTGTGCTATTGATCATAAGGGTGGAAAAAGAAACTTCTGAGTAGGTCCATTAGTGACTGATGGTTTTCTTGTCTCATTTCTGTATTAGACAAAGCCCCGTTCTGTCTGCAGTGAGAGTTGCCTTCCAGGTTATCGGAAGAAAATGATAGAGGGGAAGCCATTCTGCTGCTATAACTGCAGTCTTTGCCCAGAAGGGAAGATTTCTAATGAGAAGGGTGAGAGATTTACAATTCTAATTCTTATTAACTAATCATAATTATTAGTAACAACAACAACAACAACAAGCCTTTATTGGCATACAAAACAGCCCAGAGGAGATATAAGGAGTTCAAATAATTCTTGGTTTGACAAGGAATGTATCAAAATTAACCAACAAATAAGCTCCCTGTATAGGAGATTCGGAAGATCGCATTCCAACATGGATCTTGCTAGTCTTCAGAATCTAAAGCACTATCTCCAACATTGTGTTCAATATAAGCAGCAATCTCTAGCGGAACTTAAGTGGAACCAACTTTTACACACGTCCGCAACAAATAATTCCAAGCAGTTTTTGTATCTGATTAATGGGCTGTGTAATCTGGGTCTGACATCAACCTTGTCAATTTCTCCATCTAATTGGCATAGCTATTTTTCTAAATTTTTTTATGCTGACAAGTTGGAAACCCCGTGCCCAGTAGCAGACTCTCTTGAACTGCCTGACTGGCCCCCTGTCTTAGTACAGGAAATTGCTGATTTGATAAGTGGTCTAACAATGGGGAAGCAGCTGGTCCAGATTCAATTATCCCGGAGATTTTGAAATCAGATCTGGAGTGGTGGACCCCTCTCTTGGCGGCAGTCTTTACCATCATTAATAACACAGGCATTATCCCAAACAGCTGGCGATTAGCCATATTAATACCAATTTATAAAAAGGGAGATCCTACTGATCCTTCCAATTACCGGCCAATTAGTTTACTATCAGTAAATGGAAAGCTGTATTCAAAATTATTATTAATTAGATTGCAAACTTGGCTGGATCAAACCAAAAACAATGGACCTGAGCAAGCAGGATTTTGTAAGAATAAATCAACCTTGGATCACTGTTTAGTACTCTCCCATCTGGTAAATAAGTATACTACTCCAAAGACTTCTAAATTATTTGCTGCTTTTATTGACCTAAAAGGAGCCTTTGATACCATGATAAGAAATCTCCTGTGGTACAAGATAAGGTCATTAAATGTTGACCCCCGGCTTCTATTCCTGATCCAACAGTTGTATACCAACACTGCTTGCCAAGTTAGATGCTCCAGTGAAGGCCAGTTAACTAGCAGAATTAGCACTCCTAGGGGGTTGATCAAGGTTGTATACTGGCTCCTACTTTATTCATAATTATTAGTAACTGAGAAGAAAGCTGGTGGAGGTATCAGAAAAGGCAGGTTGTAAATGAAATGAGAACATTTTTATTATTTATTTATTTACACCAATTGTAGTCCACCTTTCTCAGTTGGAGACAAGGCAAATTACATGTATAGAAACTAATACAATAAATAAGGTGGGATGTTCAATAAACATGAAATCGAATTTGGATCCAAAGGCCTTGAGTGCATACACAATTGTCCAACCTAGCATCCATGCACTGATATAGGTAGGGATAACTTGTTGAGTGAAATACAGATGACATAATTCCAAAAAAGGATCTTCTGGAAGTATAGGGTATCAGAACAATTACAGGATATGGAGAATGCTGAAGTTATCCCTCCTACTTTCCCCTTTTCTCTTTTACAGACTTGGATGAGTGTACAACTTGCAGAGAAGATCACTATGCAAACGTGGGACAAAATCAATGCATTCCCAAAGATATCACTTTCTTGTCTTATACAGAGCCATTGGGGATCGGTTTAGTGGCTGTTGTCCTGGCCTTTTCCTTCATTACACTTCTGGTGCTCGGAATCTTTGTGAAGCACCGCAGCACCCCCATTGTCAAAGCCAACAACAGGAACCTCACCTACGCTCTCCTGATCTGCCTCCTCCTGTGCTTCCTTTGTGCGTTGCTATTCATTGGTCGACCACAACTGGTGTCATGTCTCCTCCAACAAACCATATTTGGCCTGGTCTTCTCAGTTGCCATTTCCTGTGTGTTGGCCAAAACTATCATGGTGGTTCTGGCTTTCCTGAGCGTACGTCCAGGAAGCAACCTCAGGAAATGGGTGGGGAAACAAGTGGGCAATTCAATTGTGATCTCCTGCTCCCTTTTCCAAGCAGTCCTTTGCTCTGTGTGGCTGGCAATTTCTCCCCCATTTCCAGGTGTTGACATGCACTCAGAAACTAAAGCAGTTGTACTGGAATGCAATGTGGGGTCTGTCACCATGTTTTACTTCGTCCTGTGCTACATGGGCTTCTTGGCCATCCATGATAAGAAGTTTTGTGTGGGGTGGCCTCTCTTGGCCCAGGAGAGTTACCAAACCTGACAGTTTCAATGAAGCCAAATTTATCACTTTCAGTCTACTGGTCTTTTGCAGTGTTTGGCTGTCCTTTGTTCCAACCTACCTGAGCACGAAGGGGAAAGCCATGGTGGCTGTTGAGATCTTCTCTATCTTAGCCTCCAGCGCTGGTCTTCTGGCTTGCATCTTTGCCCCAAAATGTTACATTATTTTGCTGCGGCCAGAGCTCAACAACCGGGAACAGCTGATAAGAAGGAAAGGGCCATAATGTTAAGAAGCGTGGTTACGCCAATATTCTTTAATAAATACTGTATCCGTTCTGAAAAGCAGATTTCAGTTTCTGCAAAGCAGAATTCTATAAACCGACTGCTTCATTAATAAGTTCCCAAGTCTTGTTTAATCATTATAAGAGGACTTCATAGTAGAATGGAAAGGCAGAATAAAGGCCGCTTCCTGTCAACTGAAGTTATGATGGCAATTGATTGAATTACACCTTTCCTGCCTTTATACCAGACAGATGAAGAGGGAGAGAGAGAGAGGAAGAAATCAGAAGGAAGGATAACCTGATTTTACCATGTTGGATAACCAAATAACAGCTGCAGGAGGGTGACCCTTATACTCTTTACAATGGAAACCAAGGCTGGTGGTGGAAGGCATAGTCCCTCAGAACGACTCGTAGCAAGAGATTCCTTCCTGCATTGTATTAAGTAACTGTAGGAAACAAAATTCTTGCTTTCTTAAGGATGTAATGGCAAATGATCATTTTTAGGTGTGTGCAATAACATTTTAATCTTGTTGGGGGTTTTTGTTTGTTTGCTTGCTTTGGAATCTGGGTAAATTGGAGTTTTATTTTTTTTTACAAAGCCAAAAAAGTTGAATGCCCATATCAACTTTTAAAAAAACACCTGATTTTTTTGCTACATTTTAGCCTATGGGAAAAAATTCTTTCTCCGTCTTAAATTGGATAGATGTAAGCTGTTCCAGATCTCTGTTGGGGGGGGGGAGGAAGTACAGATTGGGATGGTAGAACAGAACCCGTTCTTTAAAGTTTCTTAAAGGGGTCAAGGACCTTGATGAGTTACCATATCCAAGGTGGCATAGTACTAACAGTGTCTATTTGATCTTGGTGGCCATTTCAGGGGTTCAATACTGCTCAAGGCCATGGGGTCAATAAGCATTTTCATTTAAGGAAATAACAGTTCCTTACATGGTTATGTTCTAGGAGACACAAGTTTGAGTCCCACATTGATGCAAGGCATTTGCTGGGTAACCTGGTACTAGTCACACCCACTCTCCCTTACTAGCATCGAGGCTTGTCATCATGATGATGAAATGGGACAAGAGAATGATGAAAGCCCTTTGGGTTGTAAAATGTTAAACTCCAGCCAATCTTACAACTGAACAGTAGTGTGTGAAGAATGAGCAAAGATGGCTAAGAATGCTTCGTTCCTTTCAGAAAGGAACTTGGAGACATTTTGGCACAATTGGATGCCTAATATTGACTCTGTAGATGATGATGAAGAAGAAAGCTGATGACAAGTGGGTTTGAATGTTAACATCGTTTTATAATAAAATTCAGAGAAAAAAGTGTGATGTTTATCAGTTTATCTGGCAGGCCTATAAAAATACATCTTTACCTATTTTGATAAAGACTGAGAGCTATATTTTCAGAATTAATACTTGCATCAGACAAAATTGGGGGTTCTCATGATTAATGTACTTATTCTTATTTATATTTTTGTATTTCTATCTGTATTGTTAAACTGTTTTTGGTAAGAATAAACAATTTTGAACCGACATTGGTTGGAAGTATTATTTTGCCTACCGTGCATCATCAAAATAGTGGACAACAGTACATTCCAAAGGAGAAGGGAATCAGGACATGCTGACCAGCATAATCACCCCCAAACCCTACCCCTTCTTTAAAATGGAGGCCAGTCATAGCACATGCTACTTTATTATGAAACTAGGGGCTCTAACTCTGTTCAATCCATTCTCCAACCCCAACCATTGAAGCTCATCATCTCAGCTAAATTTTCAAATCAATGATGCCCACGTTAAGAAGAAGAACAAGAAGAACAAGAACAAGAACAACAAGAAGAAGAACAAGAACAAGAAGAAAAAGAACAAGAACAAGAAGAACAAGAACAAGAACAAGAAAAACAAGAAGAACAAGAACAAGAACAACAAGAACAACAAGAACAAGAACAAGAAGAACAACAAGAAGAACAAGAAGACCAAGAACAAGAAGACCAAGAACAAGAACAAGAACAAGAAGTACAAGAAGAACAAGAACCAGAACAACAAGAACAAGAAGATCATGATCACGCTGAATGTGGTGAATCATATTGAAATGTCTAGCTTTGTTTTCTGTCAAGCTGCACTTCCAGAACCAAGAATTTCTGCCAGTTAAAAATGAGGTGGGGGGAGCTGACCATTACAAGGGCCAGGAATTTCCAATTCATTTCCCATTTTGTCAAATCAATAAGCTCTATGGGTTACAGTTTCAATTCTAAAACAGCAGGTCAAAGCCATCCCAGTTCATCTTGCTCAATTACTTGATGGATTAGATTTTCTCTGTTCTTTGGCTTAGAGTCACACTCAAGGGCAGGAATGGTGCGTCTTAACATTAAGTATTGGGGGCAGATAAAAATATATGTACTGAAGTTTCAGGCATTTTCAGACAATAGGGACAAACTCTGTTAAGAATTGGAATATTTTGCCATCAGCCATGGAACAAAGCAGTGGGGAGTGCATTACATCTGGCCCCTGTTGTTATCCACCTATATTTGGGTACGGTAAAAAAATACAGATATTTTGCCCTCTGCCCTAATTTGGGCCGAATTCCAAGACCTAGAGGAGAACAGGTCTCCCTGGCTTGGCTTGTAAGAAATTGTTGTTCTTGATCAAATATCCTCCTTTTGATAGCACTCAGAATCTCATTTGAGGGCAGTCTATGGATGGCCTCTAAAGATAGGCCAAATGAAGATAATTTGGCTATTATGAGCAACCAGCACTCCGAAGATCTGGCAACACTATATACATTAGACTGTTAGATACAGTGTTAAAACAAAGTCTAATCCAAAACTTAAATGTAAGCAGCCAGGCCCTGGTTTCTAGAAGATGTTGCCCAGATTCCAGGTGCAGGACTGCATATGGTACACAGTGGAGCACTTCAAAGGTCTTATGTAGGAAAGTAGACTGTAATCTCTCAACTAATCAGTTCCAAGCACCAATCCAGAGGGGAGGGGCATATAAGAGCTGTGTGAAACTTTAGCATTAAAATCTTTCCATATCATTCTGTTGGTCTCCTGTATTCTTGACCACTGTCAGGAATCCATTCTTTTGAGATTAGCAGACTCAGCCCTTCTAGGGATTAGTTTTGATTCTCTTGCCAACAGAAATCATGGGACTGGATCCATACAAACATAAGAATATGACTGTTCCCCCTCCACCACAGCAAGATCATCTTCGTGTCTAGTTGCCGCCATAATGATAGGACAAAAGTTTTCTGAAATCTGGCAAACTTTACCTCTACTTTTTGAACAAACAACTTGGTAAAGTGTGATTGTTATCTACACTGCAATTATCAAATCCCGTTTGACTGCAGTTTGATAATGTCCCTAAGGCATGCCAGCAGTCGTCAGAAAATTAGTACCTGTGCATTACACAAGAATTACAGTTTTTGAAATTGCAAGTTGGTCATTGGTAAGACTCAACCTTATATAGGAAATCAAATTCAGCAGGACAAGCAAGTCAGATCGTTCCATACTGGAATTACGCCAGCAGTCAAGTGAGGAGACAGTAATCTTGAGCGGGCTGAATGAATTTCAGGATGTTCTCAGTTGTGTTGATTCTGGTGCTGCTGAATCCAACGACGATCGAGGTGCATGATGGTAAATGCACCATCCGCCAACCCCTCTCAAGCCTGCACAAACATTATCAAGAAGGAGATCTCATCATTGGGGGAATTAGTTCTCATATTGACGTTATCGCACAATTGATGGAGTTCTCAGAACTGTCGAGTTACATGGAATATGGTATGCCCTTGTAAGGAAAGTATTTTTTTCCCCTTATCCCCATTATCTGCGCCTTTCATGTTCATAGCAAGCAACCAATTCCCATTACGCTGAATTGCAGGGATGTAAAGATTAGAGGTTCTGTTTTAATTGACCTCCCGGTTTCCTTTCCATGCTTCTTTATTGAAAAGAGAGATCCTGAGCTCATATGGAAAGCACTAACGGAATAATCTTAATTTATGGAAAACGTTATTTTATAATAGCAGACTTAACACTTGGTAGGACAAAGCAAATGACTGCAACTAGCTGTGGCATGGAATCATAGTTGATTTGCCCTACTACTTGAATCAAGGTTGTTCACATCTGTACACTCTGAGCCCCTTTCCACATGGGGCCAAAAACAGTGGCCCAGGGATGGAAAAACGCCACCTCCTGAGGAGCTGTTCGCACAGCAGCAGCGCCGTCTTGTGCGGCCTCGAGTGGCACGAAGGCACTGCTTTCCACCTCCCTTCCCGAGGGAGGTTTTTGGAAAGCGCCACCTTCCCATCAGCGCGGTGCGAACAACACCGCACTGAAAACACCTCTTTCCCGTCCCTCCCCCACTCACCTTGTCCTCTAGCGTCGGTCTGGGGGGCTGCTGAGACCCCTGGAAGTCAGAGGGCAGCATGGGCAGGTCCCTGCAGCCCTCCAGACCGGCGCTGGAGGACGAGGTGAGTGGGGGGGATGCAGAAGAGGCAGCTCCATGCAGAGCCGCCTCTTCTGTGCCAGCCTCTGCGGGGGCCGCTCACACACTCCCGTGTGAATGGCCCCCTCCCCTCCACCGGCATAATTTCTGCCGGTGGAGAGGCGCCCTTTCCACCATGCAGAAAGGGCCATAGATTTCTCATTGGATTGGACTGAAATCCTTACTATTTGCATATAGCTTCAAGGTGTTGGTTATGAGGCCACACCTATTTTCCATTTGTTTATTCCAGTAAATCTATTCCAGAGTCTCATAGCTCTGACTCTGTATTAGCTACTGAAAGAGAATAATCTAAAATACATCAATGAAAGAGGGATTGAATTTTAAATGGAATTGAGTGTAGAGAATCTGATTTATCAGTCAACCCGCTCCATTGTTCACAGTATTTCTAGTGAGATATGAGCAGTCAATCATAATAATATTAACGTTGCTTAGTTGTTGTCTGATTTCTTTCCAGCGTAGTGACCAATCATTATCAGCATGTCTTGGCCATGGCTTTTGCCGTGAAGGAAATCAACGAAAACCTCCAGGTACTACCCAATGTCACTTTGGGCTTCCACATCTCTAACAGCTACATGAATGCAAGAGAAACGTATCGCTCCACAATCGATCTTCTCTCTACAAAGGACAGAT
>NC_059439.1:34542856-34563543 GCF_021028975.2 Sphaerodactylus townsendi
CGGATGGTTTCAAACTGGAATTACTTCAACATGTGAGAAGACAAAATCTGGAGTGAGACGAACTGATTTCAGGATGGAATTCCCTGTCATGTTGGTTCTGGCGCTGCTGAATCCGACCATGGTCATGGTTCATGATGGTAAATGCACCATCCGCGAATCCCTGTCAAGTCTTCATAAACATTATCAAGGAGGAGATCTCATCATTGGGGGAATTAGTTCTCATATTTATGTTATGGCAGAATTGATGGAGTTCAGAGAACTGTCGAGTTATATGGCATATGAGATGCCCTTGTAAGGAGATATTTTTTCCCCTTATCCCTATTATCTGTGCATATGATGTTAATTGCGAGGAACCAGTTAGCATTGCATTGAATTCTAGGAGTTTAAAAGGCTGATTTCTAAGTTCCATTTTAATTTACCTCCCCATTTCAATTTCAAGCTTCTTTGTTGAAGGCAGAGATCTCATATGAAAAACGCTGATTGAAAAAAAAACCCTCACTTGTGGTAGACGTTGTTTTATAATAGCAGGCTTAATACTTGACAGAATAGAACCATGGTGCACGGTGAAGGTTAGTAGATTTGGTATTGTACTTGAATCAAGGTTATGCCATCTGCACACTCATAGATTTATCGCTGGATTAGATAGAAATCTTTATTATTTCCAAATAGCTTTTCAAGGTATTGGTTATAAGAAACCACACCTATTTTTAATACATTTATCTCAGAAAATATATCACAGGCTAATTCCACACATGCAGAATAATGCACTTTCAAACTGCTTTCAGTGCACTTTGAAGCTGTGTGGAATAGCAAAATCCACTTGCAAACAGTTGTGAAAGTGGTTTGAAAATGCATTATTTTGTGTGTGCGGAAGGGGCCACAGAGTTTCACAGCTCTGACACTCAATAGGATAGAGAAACATTAGAAACTTACCTAAAATCCACAGAACTGACAGGTTGGATGAGAAAGGGATAAAATTTTAAATAGAATGGTGTTTAGAAAATCTTATTTTCACTTGACTCAGTGTTACTCATTCCATAGATAAGATTTCTAGCAAAATATGAGTAATTAGTTGTGAATACCTATAATATCACAATAGTTTTTCTTGAACGCTCTCTTATTTCTGTCACAGTATAGTGACGAATCATTACCAGCATGTCTTGGCCGTGGCATTTGCTGTGAAGGAAATCAATGAAAACCACCAGATATTGCCCAATATCACTTTGGGCTTCCACGTCTCCAACAGCTACATGAATGCGAGAGAAACTTATCGTTCCACAATCGATCTTCTCTCTACAAAGAACAGATTTCTCCCCAACTACAAGTGTGACTTCCAGAGCAATCTAATCGCAGTCATTGGAGGACTTGAAGCTGAAACTTCGCTGAATATAGCAACAGTGCTATCAACCTACAATATCCCACAGGTATGTCAGCAAAAGGTTCTGTTTGATATAAATCAGTAGACCTCACGTATTGAAGAAGGAGCCAAGCTTAGAGAAATATACCTTCTAAGTTAACCATACCTTTGTGACAAACCCCATTCCTATAGATTTATCCATGATACTCCAAACGCAAAACATTTTGCAATATGCTTTATATTTTTAATTGAAAGCTTTAGGAAGGGTGTTCTAAAATCCAAATCAGATAGCAATAGCCAACCATTAGGACCTTGGAGAGGTTTGTTTAACAGTGCATCTTTGAAGGAGGAGTTACTCTGGATCCAAACAATTTAGGATTTTAAATGACAAAAGCTAGGTGGTATCAAATGGTGGTACATAAAGCCAAATAAAATGGGTTCAAGCCCTTTTATAAAGCATTGTGGGGGAAAGATTCCCACTGAACCCCCCCCCCCAATGCTTTTGAACTGGTAGGAGCAGCAGTGGCGTAGGAGGTTAAGAGCTTGTGTATCTAATCTGGAGGAACCGGGTTTGATTCCCAGCTCTGCCGCTTGAGCTGTGGAGGCTTATCTGGGGAATTCAGATTAGCCTGTACACTCCCACACACGCCAGCTGGGTGACCTTGGGCTAGTCACAGCTCTAGGGAGCTCTCTCAGCCCCACCTACCTCACAGGGTGTTTGTTGTGAGGGGGGAAGGGCAAGGAGATTGTAAGCCCCTTTGAGTCTCCTGCAGGAGAGAAAGGGGGGATATAAATCCAAACTCTTCTTCTTCTTCTATATTTGACTGAACCTAGGTTAGCAAGCTGTTGTTCATGCATGGAAAATGTGTGACCATAGTTATGCGCACCTTTCCCTGTAATGGTCCTATTTGAGCAAATACTCATGAAGAACACTCATTGGTATATGTTTATGGTCAGATACGAGCATGCTATGGAATTATTGTAGATGCAGCATCGAGGACTATCTCACAAATAGATGATAAACCCTGTCGAGTATCGTAATGAATTCTTTGTCAAATTGACCTGTCCAGAGGTGGGATCCAACCAGTTCTCACCACTTCTCTAGAAGTGGTGACTAATTTTTTCTGAGTGTCGAGAAAGGGGTTACTGAAGGAACCTCCCTGCCCAATAGGGACTGGAGGTGTGTGTGTGCCGCGGCACCACTGTTTGAATCCCACTGCCATCAGAACCTGTTATTAAAATTTTTGGATCCCACCACTGGACCTGTCCCTAAGCAAAGAGGGAACACTCTATGTCACATTTTTCATGCTTAAATGAGTTAATGCTCCTCCGTGCAAAATAATTCACTGAAAAAAACTTGTAGCAAATTGAACACAGTGAAATGTGTAATAAAAATAATAATTAAAAAATAAAATAAAAGGAAACACTTCTTCATGCAACGTGTGATTGGTGTTTGGAATATGCTGCCACAGGAGGTGGTGATGGCCACTAACCTGGATAGCTTTAAAAGGGGCTTGGACAGATTTATGGAGGAGAAGTCAATCTATGGCTACCAATCTTGATCCTCTTTGATCTGAGATTGCAAATGCCTTAACAAACCAGGTGATCGGGAGCAACAGCCACAGAAGACCATTGCTCTCACATCCTGCATGTGAGCTCCCAAAGGCACCTGGTGGGCCACTGCGAGTAGCAGAGAGCTGGACTAGATGGACTCTGGCCTGATCCAGCTGGCTTGTTCTTATGTTCTTATGTTCTTATGTGCAAAACCCTTTCAAAAAGTGGGGATGACCAACCACATATGACTTAATGTAAGTAGAAGGACATATTCACTCCAATAAGATAATTTGTGTCCATCTAAATGAACAAGTGTCATTGTTTTCTCAGGTGCTTAAGGCCTGCTGTGTTACTTTGCCGCGACAAAAAAAGGCTACATTTAGGTTGTTTCTGCATGACACAATTATACTGGGTTACAATCGGTATCTTACAATCCAGGTCTATTTTATCCTGGTTTCAACATGGACACTTTTTTTAATGAATCGCCAGATTGGTGATTTTTGAAATTACCAGGATGAGGGAAATACCACAGGACAAAGATGCTATAGGTCTGGGAACCATGCGAACCTCTTGGCCAAACCGAGATATAATACTTGCTCGGCAGTTGTTTGGTTGTGCGGCTCTTACTGTAGCTTATGCTTCCAAGAGTAGTTAAGTTCACTATGTCAGATGTATCCATCTCTAGTTTTTCACCCAGCCTTCCACATTCCAAGCCAACAAAAACATTCTCTTTTCTTCTCCAAAAATGACCACAAAGTGAAACATCAGTTTCTTTCATTTCTACCATCAACCAACTTTCCATTTCCTACATTTCCTTCCCAATATTGACTTGGTTTAGCTGGCCTACGGCTCTACTTCCGAAAAACACGGGAACAGCCCCAGGACGTTCCATCTATCAGATGGCCCCAAGTGAAGCCCAGCAGTACACGGGGATTCTCCACTTAATTCTGCACTTCAGGTGGACGTGGATTGGGCTGTTTGTTGTGGAGAGGATGAACGGGGAGAACGATTCCAGCAAGCCATACTTCCTCTGTTTTCTGAGAATGGCATCTGTTCGGCCTTCATACAAACACAACCCCAACCCAATGTGATGGATTATCAATTTGAGATGATGCAGAAGAGAAGGGAAGATTATGAAATAATGGTGGAGAGTAATGCCAATGCAGTTATCCTTTTTGGAGATACTGCTTCTATCTCATATATGAGAGTGGGGATTAACATCTTAGGCCAAGACATCACAACAGCAGCACTTGAAGGGAGAGTGTATATTATGACCATTCAGATGGATTTTGCATCATATTATTATCAAAGAGACTGGGACAAACAGATCTTTCATGGCATGATATCCTTTATGGGTCACACCAATGAGCCACCAGGATTCCAGCGGTTTCTTCAGGGCAGAAAGCCCTTTATGACTCCAGAAGATGGCTACATCAGGGAATTCTGGGAACAGGCATTCCTCTGCCAATTCTCAGATTCACTGGAGCAAAAGCGGTTTAATAAACATTGCACTGGAGAAGAGCAGCTCGAGAGCCTTCCTGGAGACGCTTTCGAAATGAATATGACTGGCGCCAGCTACAGTATCTACAACGCTGTCTATGCTGTGTCTTATGCATTACATGTGCTGTATTCATCCCCTTGCGGGCGCAGAAGGACTGTGAAGAGAAAGGAATGTAACCTGTTCTGTCAACCATGGGAGGTAAATATCATCAGCAGATAGAAAACTCTGGCCCCTTCTGCACACGCAAAATAATGCGTTCTCAAACCACTTTCACAACTGTTTGCAAGTGGATTTTGCCATTCCGCACTGCTTCAAAGAGCATTGAAAGCAGTTTGAAAGTGCATTATTCTGCATGTGCGGAAGGAGCCCATGTTTTTCAGGACTGGAAGAGCATGCAGTCTGTAAAGTATGTCCTCTCTCCAGAGATTAATCCCGGATTCATCTTCCTCTCTTGTTAGTTCTTCCCAATGTACTAAAAAGGCCTCAGTTCTTCATGCTTCAACCTTCTTCACTGTTTTTTCTACAGTTTACTATGACAGTAAAGGCACAACAAAAGAGTTTCAAAAAGAGGTCCATTTGGTATGAAATGCTCACAATGAATATGATGCTCAAATGAGACAGGCCCTGTTGCTTGTTTGAAATTTATGTTGGATTTGAGGTAGAGAACAATGAAGTGAGTGATGACAGATGAATACTGAATAAATAGAAATTGCCTTTATGTCTATGGTTTGGAAACCTTTTGGGTTTTGACACAGGAACACAGTTATCAGGATCATCTTCTCCCTTTTTCCATTCTAGTGTGTGGCATTTGGTGAGCTGGATCCAAGCAGAATTTCTGCTGGTGAAAAAAGGAGCTAGAGGTCCATTTCTTGCTGTAGAAAATCTGTGCAAATGTAATAAATGTAAAAAATACGGGAAGCTAATATTTATAGATATAATTATATGGGAAGAGGGTTCTGAGATGGAGGGATATTTGGTAAGATCTAATTAAAATGCTTGTTTGATCCATCTCTGTATCTGAATCTTCTTCCCCCAAGAAGAGCATTTAATACTTGTGGAGATATAGAACATTTCCGCCTGGTCCAAATATCCCAGGGTTAGCAAGAGAAATATCCTGGTTTGGCCAATAACTTTGCATGGTTCCCAATCCTAAAGTGGGTCTGCCCTATGATATTTCCTTCATCCTGGTTTTTTTTTTCAAAAACTGCTAAAATGTTGATCTTTTTTCAAAATCCTGCATTGAATTACTTCCATGCAAAAGCCACGGGAGCAGTGGTGGGATCCAAAAATTTTAGTAACAGGTTCCCATGGTGGTGGGATTCAAAGAGTGGCATAGTGCCAATGGGGCGGTGCGGGGCACGACGGGGACGTAGCCAGGCATTCCGGGGGTGGGGCATTAATAATTTCTCTGTTACTGTAAAAAACTTACTGTAAAAAAAGTTCCTAATTTCCAGCTGTCCATAATTTAAACTCATTATAGCAAGTCCTATCGTCTACTGCCAACAGAAACAACTACTTCTCCTCTAATTGACTGCCTGTCAAATAATTAATACTTTCAAATACTTAATTTTGTTTCTAGAAATCAAAAGAAGAATACTTTCCTTAAACAAGGAGAATTATCCCATTTTCTACCTTTGCTAACCAGCCACATAGGAAACAACAGGACTTTATGATTTTTGGACCTAATGGAATTTCTAACGGAAAAGCAGACCCAATTAGTAACCCCCTCTCGGCACACACAAATAATTAGTAACTCTTGGGAACTGGTGAGAACCTGCTGGGTCCCATCTCTGCACGGGAGCAAAACAATTTATTTTTCCTACCCCACTGCCTGATCTCCCTGCCTTATTATCATGCTCACCCTGTTGTTGTTGTTGCTGCTGCTGCTGCTGCTGCTTTTGCTGTTGCTGTTGCTGTTATTGTTGTTATTTATTGGATTTTTTTATACAGCGCAATTCCCAAAGGGCTCTGTTCCAACTCACTCTCACCAAGCACCGCTCGCTAGCTGAGCAGCAGCAAGCCCCGTCCTGTCCATTAGATCTTACACTGGATTTATCAAATTTGTATTACACACCCCGATACCTACAATAGAAACATATATTAAATGGCACAGTCTATTTAACAGCATTCTCCTAAATATTTTCTATTAAGAAGGAAAAAATGAACATATTCTTTGCTTTCCAATGAGCAGGTGACCTCTATTTGTGTTCCCATTCAGCTCCACCGCTTTCTGAAAAGCGTCTCATTTAACAACAGTGCCGGGGACACAATTTCCTTTGATGCCAACGGACAAGTAGCGGCAGGGTTTGATATTGTCAACTGGATTGCTTTCTCAAATGAATCATTTTATAATGTCAAAATTGGCGAGTTTCACCCAGAAGCTCCTACGGACCAAATGCTCACCATTAATGACGACGCCATCACATGGAATAGCCAGTTCAACCAAGTAAGTTTGGTTCACGGTACTTAGGGAAACTTCCAAAGAAGAAAACATGGCATGCCAGCACTCACTTCATTGCTTTTGGGGAAAGAAAGAGGTCGAGTGAACAGGGTGATTGGAAACTACGTGACAGAGGGGATAGTCACTTTGGCTTAACTAAGGCTCATTCCGCACATGCCGAATAATGCACTTTCAAACTGCTTTCAGTGCTCTTTGAAGCTGTGCGGAATAGCAAAATCCACTTTCAAACAGTTGTGAAAGTGGTTTGAAAACACATTATATTGCGAGTGCGGAAGGGGCCTTAGAGCTGCAAGAAAACATTTAAAGTCTCCATCCTCTTTTTTCCACATCTCTTCTCCAAATGCAGGAGCTCACGGGGCCCATGGCTTCAGTCTGTGGTAAAAGTTGGTCGAGACTGAGTGGGGAAGGAAGCTAAAACCAACAGGAAATTGCTGCTTTTTGTCCCTGAAGTTTGCCACTCACAGAATGTGGGGAAATTGTGATCTCAATAGAAAAGTGATCAAGAAATCTTTCTGATGTTATACCTTTCTACGTGCTCAGTCCCTCTGAAGGAAACTTCAGCTAAAACCAACAGGAAATTGCTGCTTTTTGTCCCTGAAGTTTGTCACTCACAGAATGTGGGGAAATTGTGATCTCAATAGAAAAGTGATCAAGAAATCTTTCTGATGTTATACCTTTCTATGTGCTCATTTAAAATAATGCTCAAATATTCAGATCTATCAGCTGGGGTTTGCAGTTCTTCTTGGGGTTACCACTGACTTCCAGACCAAAAATATCAGTCCCTCTGAAGGAAACTTCAGCTTTGCCGGTCAGATTCTATGGCATCATAACACTCCCTAAATAGCCCTTCCTTCCCTCTGCTCACCCCAGGCATTACCCTCAAATATCCGAGAACTTGGAACATCACATTTAGGAACCTCTGAGTCAGTCGGTCAGTCAGTCAGTCAGTCAGTGAAGAAGTACCAACAGTTTTTCACTGTCACCTTTAGAATGTTCATGCAGATTCCCAGAATTCCCTGCTGCTCGTGCTGCTGCTGCATGCCAACAAGGCTGAACATTCCAACAGAAATTACCCTCAAATCTCCATGTACTTACGACATCACAATTGGGAACCTTGAGCACCAAGGTCAAGCACAAGATACTTGGGAGTGAATGAAGCAAATGAGCTCCACCTCTCAAAGAAATGACTGTTCTGTCCTAGTAATCATTAGAATTTAGGAAAAAAACAGAACGTCGGGGTAGGCTTATTACTGACTGATGGTTTTCTGGTCTCTGATTTATGTATTAGGCAAAGCCCCGTTCTGTCTGCAGTGAGAGTTGCCTTCCAGGTTATCGGAAGAAAATGATAGAGGGGGAGCCATTCTGCTGCTATAACTGCAGTCTTTGCCCAGAAGGGAAGATTTCTAAGGAGAAGGGTGAGAGAGTTACAATTCTAATTATTATTAACTAATCCTGATTATTATTAACTGAGAAGACAGCTGATGGAGTGTTGCAAAAGGCAGGTTGTATATGAAATAAGGACATTTTTATTGGTTATATATTATACATTGGTTATATATATACACCAATTATAGTCCACCTTTCTCAGTTTGAGACAAGGCAAATTACACAAATAGAAGCAAATACAATAAACAAGGTGGGACGTTCAGTAAACATGAAACAGAATATGGACCCTAGGTCCTTTTTGCCTACAGACTTGTCCAACCTAGCATCCACACACTGATATAGGTAGGGATAACTTGTTGAGTGATGTTGTAATTCCAAAAAAAGGATCTTGAAGTATGGGGTATGTGAACAAATACGGGATGTGGAGAATACTGAAGCTATCCCTAAACCTTTCCCCTTTTCTCTTTTACAGACTTGGATGAGTGTACCTCTTGCCAAGAAGATCACTATCCAAACATGGGACAAAATCAATGTATTCCCAAAGATATTATTTTCTTGTCTTACGCAGAGCCATTGGGGATCGCTTTAGTGACTGTTGTCCTGGGCTTTTCCTTCATCACACTTCTGGTGCTCGCAATCTTTGTGAAGCACCGCAGCACCCCCATTGTCAAAGCCAACAACAGGAACCTCACCTACGCGCTCCTGATCTGCCTTCTCCTGTGCTTCTTCTGTGCTTTGCTATTCATTGGTCGACCACAACTGGTGTCATGTCTCCTCCAACAAACCATATTTGGCCTGGTCTTCTCAGTTGCCATTTCCTGTGTGTTGGCCAAAACTATCATGGTGGTTCTGGCTTTCCTGAGCGTCCGTCCAGAGAGCAGCCTGAGGAAGTGGGTGGGGAAACAAGTGGGCAATTCAATTGTGATCCTCTGCTCCCTTTTCCAAGCAGTCCTTTGCTCTGTGTGGCTGGCAACTTCTCCCCCATTTCCAGGTGTTGACATGCACTCAGAAACTGAAGCAGTTGTACTGGAATGCAATGTGGGGTCTGTCACCATGTTTTACTTCGTCCTGTGCTACATGGGCTTCTTGGCCATGATAAGTTTTGGGGTGGCCTTCTTGGCCAGGAAGTTACCTGACAGTTTCAATGAAGCCAAATTTATCACTTTCAGTCTACTGGTCTTTTGCAGTGTTTGGCTGTCCTTTGTTCCAACCTACCTGAGCACGAAGGGGAAAGCCATGGTGGCTGTTGAGATCTTCTCTATCTTAGCCTCCAGCGCTGGTCTTCTGGCCTGCATCTTTGCCCCAAAATGTTACATTATTTTGCTGCGGCCAGAGCTCAACAACCGGGAACAGCTGATAAGAAGGAAAGGGCCATAATGTTAAGAAGCGTGGTTACACTGATTCCCTGTAATAAGAACATACATGCAGAGGCGGAGCACGGGGGCCCTGCACCCCTGTCATGGCACGGTCTGCCCCTGCCCAGCCCAGAACATCCCGGAACGCTTCAGAACACCCAGGCATGTCCCCAGCATGCCCCCTCTGCTGCTCTGCCCAGGGCGCCACACCCCACCCAGACCCGTTGGCGCTGTGCCACTGCATACATGTGCCTGTCCATCCATTCTGAAAAGCAGATTGGTTCATTATAAGAGACCTTCATAGTAAAAAGGAAAGGCAGAATGAAGGCCACTCGCTGTCAACTGAAGTTATGGGGGCAATTGATTGTTTAAAATAATTTTAATATGAATTGTTTTATACAGTGGAACCTCAGTTTTCATTGGTAATCCGTCCGAAAAAAAATCGATGAAAACTGAAACCGATGAAAATGTAATGTAAATCCAATTAATCCATTCTAGCCACTCCAAAAAACATACCAGAACCACATTTTTGGTGAATAAACATAGCATTTAATGCTGAAAACAGTAACAAACAATAACACTAGGACTAGCTTCAGAGTCAGTGGACCAATGTCTCACCAGAAAGCTGTCCAAAGAGGTCTGTTTCTGATGCCTCTTTAAGGTTTGTCTGAGATGGGGCAAGACTTTGTCATTAAACAAGTTGCAGACACGGCTTGCCACAGCTTTGTCCGGGTGATTTTTCTCCACAAACCCCTGCACCTTACTGCAAATCGATGAACACCGAGGCAAATCAATGAAAACCGAAACAGATGAAAACCGAAGGCAATGAAAACCGAGGTTCCACTGTATTTGTATTATATAGTTTATACAATACCCTATGTGCATTGTATAGCTTTATGTTGTACACCGCCCTGAACCCTTCAGGGGAGAGGGGTTTAAAAATCAAAAATATAAATAAATATAAATATAAAATAAATAAACCTCTACCCCTTCTTTAAAATGGGGGCCAGACATAACACATGCTATTTTATTCTGAAACCAGGGTCTTTTCAATCCATTGTTCAAACCCAACCATTGAAACTCAACCCCCTCACCTTAATTTTCAAATGAATGCCCATGAGAAGAAGAGGAGGAGGAGGAGGAGGAGGAGGAGGAGGAGGAGGAGTTCAAGGCAGCTTACAAATTCCTTTCCTATCCTCTCCCTACAACAGACACCTTTGTGAGGTAAGTGGAGCTGAGAGAGTTCTGAATAAATGGTGACTAGCCCAAGGTCACCAAGTGGGAATTTAGGAGTAAGGGAATAAATCCTATTCACCAGATAAGAGTTCACTGCTCCTGTGAAGGTGTAGGGAATCAAACCCAGTTCTCTAGATTGAAACCCACCTGCTCTTAATCACTATACCACAAGAGCTCCCAACCCTTAACTTTGACTGCAAATCATGTCAGGGAGTATCTGCACATAACTTCATCCTGGAAATGTCAATTTGCTCCTTCCAGCGTCCTGAATGTGGTGAACCATATTTGATTTGATTTGATTGGATTTGGAATTTAATTTATATGCCGCCCTTCCCCGATGGGCTCACAGAAGTGTACAAAATAAGTAACAACATCAATACAATCAATATTGAAATGTCTACCTTTATTTTCTGTCCAGGTGCACTTCCAGAACCAAGAATTTCTTCCAATTAAAAATGAGTTGGAGGAACTGGACATTACAAGGGCCAGGAACTTCCAATTCCTTTCCCATTTGGTCAAATCAATAAGGTTACAGTTTCAATACTAAAACAGCAATTTAAACCCAACTCAGTTCACCCTGCTCAAATATTTGAAGCATTTGATTTTCTTTAAGGAAGCTGACCAGGAAATCAGTTAAGGTAGCCATGGGTTGAAAGAGAAACACTGTAATGTTGTCGGTGAGTTAAGGGCCCGTGCATGCTATAAGGAGTACAAATCCCAGGACTTTCATTCCAATTGGGTTCTGGGATTCCAAGTGGATACACGTTTCCTAGTGAATCTCATTGGAATGTTTGCCGATATAATAATAAAGAATGATATCAAAAATATTAAAGAATCTAGAATTAGCCGAGCCACCAATCTGAATCCCGAGACAGTTTTTCGCACACATCTTTTCTTATCATTCTGTTGGTCTCCTTTATCCTTGACCAGTCAGGAATCCATTCTTTTGAGATTAGCAGAATAAATCCTTTTAAGAATTAGTTTGGATTCTCTTGCCAACAAAATTTAAGGGACTGGATAAGTGGTGGGATTCAGCAGTTTCGCACCACTTCAGCAGAACAGGTTGTTAAAATGTTGCTTGTAAACAACCAGTTGTTAAATTATTCGAATCCCACCACCAGAACTGGTTGTTAAATTATTTGAATCCCACCACTAGACTGGATACATACAAACTTATGTATATGACTGTTCCCTGGCCCAAACAAGCAAGGTTGCTTCTGTGTCCAGTTGCCACCATAATGATTGGACAAAAGTTTTGCTGAAATCTGACAAACGTTTCCCCCCAGTTTTTGAACAAACAACTTGGTAAAGTGTGATTATCTCCACTGTAATTATCTAATTCCTTGTAACTACAGTTTGATGGTGTCCCTAAAGCATGTCAGCGGTTATCATAAAATCAGAAGCTGTGGATTACATGAGAATTACAGCTTTTGAAAGTGCAAGTTGGTTATGGATAGGACTCTCAGTCTTATATACAAAATTAAATTCAGCAGAACTAACAAGTCAGATGGTTCCAATATTGAATTACTCCAACAGTCAAGTGAGGAAACTGTAATCTTGACTGAGCTGAACTGATTTCAGGATGGTCTCAGTTGTGTTGATTCTGATGCTGTTGAATCCAACGATGGTCAAGGTTCATGATGGCAAATGCACCATCCGCCAACCCCTCTCAAGCCTGCACAAACATTATCAAGAAGGAGATCTCATCATTGGGGGAATAGGTTCTCATATTGATGTTACCGCACAGTTGATGGAGTTCACAGAACTGTCGAGTTATATGGAATATGATATGCCCTTGTAAGGAGGGTATTTTTCCCCTTTTCCCCATTATCTGTGCCTTCCCCTTATACCCATTATCTGTGCCTACAGTTCCCACTGCATTGAATCCAAGGGATGTAAAGATTAGAGGTTCTGTTTTAATTGACCTCCCAGTTTCCTTTCCATGCTTCTTTACTGAAAAGAGAGATCCTGAGCTCATATGAAAAGCACTAACTGAATAATCTTAATTTATGGAAAATGTTATTTTACAACAGCAGACTTAAGACTTGGTAAGACACAACCATTGAGTGCAACTAGGGAGTAGCATGGAATCGCAGTTGGTTTGCTGTACTACTTGAATCCAGGTAGTTTCCATCTGTACACTCATAAATTTCTCATTGGATTGGACTGAAATCCTTACTATTTCCAAATAGAAGTTCAAGGTGTTGGTTGTGAGGTCAAACCTATTTTCCATCTGTTTATTCTAATAAATCTATTACAGCATCTCATAGCTTTGACTCTGTATGAGCTAGTGAAAGGGAATCACCTAAAATACATAGATGAAAGAGGGATTAAATTTTAAATGGAATTGAGGGCAGAGAATCTGATTATCACTCAAACCACTCCATAGTACATGGTATATCTAGTAAGATATGAGTAATTAACCATGATTCATGATAATATTAATTTTGCTTAGCTGCTGTCTGATTTCTGCCCAGTGTAGTGACCTATCATTACCAGCATGTCTTGGCCATGGCATTTGCTGTGAAGGAAATCAACGAAAACCTCCAGATACTTCCCAATGTCACTTTGGGCTTCCATGTCTCTGACAACTACATGGATGCAAGAGAAACGTATCGTTCCACAATCGATCTTCTCTCTACAAAGAACAGATTTCTCCCCAATTACAAGTGTGACTTCCAGAATAATCTAATAGCAGTTGTTGGAGGACTTGAAGTTGAAACTTCGCTGTACATAGCAACGGTGTTATCCATGTACAATATCCCACAGGTATGTTTACAAAAGGTTCTCTAGTGAAATATGCAAAATGCTTTCAATGTATTGCTTAATAAACCCCGTTCAAAGGAGAGCCATAATGCTCGCCAGGTTTAATGTTATGCCATCTGCCTTGTTGCATGGCAGATTTAATAAGCAAGAAAAGGCTAAAAGATTGTGCCCATGTAACAACAGCCCAGTTGAATCTCTGGCCCACCAATTACTACACTGTCTCAGATTCAAGGAAATCAGATCTAAGTATGTGAATCTTACTCCTTTACATTTACCCCATTTCCCCGATTTAATTAGATTACACTACTTGTTGGACAACCCTGATCCTTCTCTCTGTATGATAGTGGCAGACTTTCTCCTGGAAATTACCAAACTCCAGTAGATTTCCTTCGACCTAACATTTATTTCCTGTTTTGTATATGCCTTTTAATCCGTTTTTATTATTGTTGTACTGTTGTCTATGCCAATAAAGGCTTGCTCGAAGAAAAAAAATGCTTTAAAAAAGTCATTGGTGATAATCAACCACATAGGGCTTAATGTCAGAAGAAAGACATTTTCATTCCAATAAGATAATTTGTGTTCATCTAAATAGATAGGTGTCAATGTTTTGAAGGTATCACTGGGCAGGGCTGCTGTTTCAGTTGGCTGCTGCAAACACCCACCAACACCCCAATTTATACAGCTTATGCTTTTGTGAGTAATGAAGTTAATACATCGGATGTACTCATCCAGTTTTTTACCAAGCCATACACATTCCTAACAAACAAAAACATTGTCATCTCTTCTCCATGAATGACCACAAAGCAGAGCATTGGTTTGTTTCATTTTTACCAGCAACCAATTTTTCATTTCCTACATTTCCCTTCCAATGTTGACTTGATTTAGCTGGCCTACGGCTCTATTTCAGAAAAGACGGAAACAGTCTCAGGACGTTCCATCTATCAGATGGCCCCAAGTGAAGCCCACCAGTACACGGGGATTCTCCACTTAATTCTGCATTTCAGGTGGACGTGGATTGGGCTCATTATTGTGGATGACGAACGGGGAGAAAGATTCCAGCAAGCCATGCTTCCTCTGTTTTCTGAGAATGGAGTCTGTTCGGCCTTCATACATAAAATCTTCCAAGTCAGAGTGATAGAAGATTTTTTTAATGAGATGAAAAAGGGATGGAAAGATTTGGAAATTGTAATGAAGAGCAAAGCCAATGCAGTTGTCCTTTTTGGGGATACTGCTTCTATCTCTTATTTGAGAATGGGGATTAGATTCTCAGAGCAAGGCTACACAACAGCAACACTTACAGGGAAAGTGTATATTATGACCATTCAGATGGATTTTGCATCATACTATTATCAAAGAGACTGGGACAAACAGATCTTTCATGGCATTATTTCCTTCACGGGTCACACCAATGAGCCACCAGGATTCCAGCCATTTCTTCAGAGCAGAAAGCCTGTTAAGACTCCAGAAGATGGCTACATCAGGGAATTCTGGGAACAGGCATTCTTCTGTCAGTTCTCAGATTCACTGGTGCAAAAGGGGTTTAAGGAACAGTGCACTGGAGAAGAGAAGCTCGAGAGCCTTCCTGGAGACGCTTTTGAAATGAATATGACTGGCACCAGCTACAGTATCTACAATGCTGTCTATGCTGTGTCTTATGCATTACATGTGCTGCATTCATCCCCTTGTGGACACAGAAGATGTATGAAGAGAAGGAAACAAGAGAAGAGAAGGCTCTGTCAACCATGGCAGGTAAATATAATATGTAGATAGAAAGCCATGTTTCTGGGGACTGCAAGAGCATGCAGTCTGTAAAACATAGCATCTCTCCAGAGAACATTCCCGGATTCATCCTCCTCTCTTGTTAATTCCCTTCAATGTACTTAAAAGGCCTCAGTTCTTCATGCTTCAGCTTTCTTCACCATTTCCTCTACAGTTTACTATGACAATAATGGAACAACACAGAGTTTAAAAAGCTGTCTATTTGGTATGAGATGTTCATATTGAATACAATGCTCCAATGAGACAGGCCATGTGGCTTATTTGAAATTTATGTTGGATTTGAGGTAGAGAACCATGAAGTGAGTGATGACCGATGAATGCTGGATAAATGAAACTGACTTTATGTCTACAGATTGGAAACCCTTTGGGTTTTGACATGGGACCACAGTTATCAGGAACATCTTTTGTCTAGTAGCAGTAGTAGTAGTAGTAGTAGTCGTCGTCGTCGTCGTCGTCGTCATCATCGTCATAGTGGTCGTTGTAGTAGTAGTCATAGTCGTCATCATAGTCGTCGTCGTAGTAGTCATCGTAGTATTTATTTATTTAATATACCGCCCAACCCCAAAGGGCTCTGTGTCACATGCATTACATGCACTGATTCATCCCATTATGGTGACAGTAGGAGTATGAAGAGAAAGAAATGGAACCTCTTTTGTCAATTATCATGGCAGATTAATATTGTATTTAGAACGAAAACAACGTCTCTGGTGATAGAAAGATATATTTTTGGTTTTTTTCCCCTCCAGGAGTATATGTGGCAATTTAAAGGGAGCCAAAGTGGATGTCAAATCATACTGAATATTGGGGTGCTGTGTAGTTTCTGGGCTGCATGGCCATGTTCTAGCAGCATTCTCTCCTGACGTTTCGCCTGCATCTGTGGCTGGCATCTTCAGAGGACTGACTGTGACTGATCAGCTCCACACAAACACAGGACAACTATAGACTACAGCAATCAAAGGGAACAAAGACCAGGATACTTCTATTCAGATCCATCCACCTATTGACCTTGCTATCTTCATTGTTACTCCCATGCTACAGACTTCTCTGTGACTCACATGCCAGGCTACTCTATTCAGATGGCCTCACCTTTTGACCTCACAGTATACACTCCACTTGCTTTCCATTCCTACCATCAGATCCTCTGAAGATGCCAGCCACAGATGCAGGTGAAACGTCAGGAGAATGCTGCTTAAGAGCCTGACCACACAGCACCCAGTGATTCGGCCCATTGAAAGCCTTCCGGCAATACATACTGAATCTGTTTGGCATCATTCGAGCTGCTTCATTCCCATTGCTATTTTTTTTTAAAGGATTGGGGGAATTCCCTTTCCCCTTCCTATCGCCCCTTCCCCATTGCGCAGCACCCACCTTGTGCATAATCAGCCCATTAGAACCCAATCTGAATTATACAAAAAAAAATTTGCTTAGCCCTGAGAACTACAAGAAAAACTTACACTGAAGAATAAAGCAGAAAAGCATGAAAATGGTTCAGCTGATTTCTATTTGTGTTCCCATTCAGCTTCACCGCTTTCTGAAAAGCGTCTCATTTAACAACAGTGCCGGGGACACAATTTCATTTGATGCCAACGGACAAGTAGCGGCAGGGTATGATATCGTCAATTGGATTGCTTTCCCAAATGAATCATTTTATAAAGTCAAAATTGGCGAGTTTCGCCCAGAAGCCCCTACTGACCAAAGGCTTACCATTAATGACGACGCCATCACATGGAATAGCCAGTTTAACCAAGTAAGTTCGGTTCACAGTACTTAGGACAATGTCCAATTTAAAAAAACATGGCATACTAGCATGCTCTGCAGTGCTTCATTGCTTTTCTGAAAAAAAATAGGGTTAAGTGAGAAGATTGATTGGAAACCACATAACAGAAGAAATAGCCACTTTGACTTAATTTAGAGCTGGCAGGAAAATGATTAAGAACTCCACATCTTCCTTCCACATCTCTGCTGTTTTCCCCCTTTCCCAATTGTCAGACTGGTTGTATTCTGCAACCAAATTCTGCAAGTTGCAATAAAAACTGATTGAGAAGAGGGGGAAACATAATTCCAACCAAGCCAAAATTCTGGGTTTCTCCCCACGAAAATGTGCCGCTCACAGTATGTGGATAAATTGTGAACTCAACAGAAGAGCTATTGAGGCATCTCTCTGATGTTACCTGTTTCTAGGGCTGATTCCGCATGGGCCAAAAACAGTGGTGTGAAAACGGTGTGAAAACAGTATAAACCCTTTTACACCGTTTTCACACTGCTGTTTTTGGCCCATGCGGAATCAGCCTATGTGACATTTTTAGACAAAGTCACATAGAGAAACTTGTCATCTTTCTTACCAACCCCAAGGAGGGGCTTGTAGTTCTCCTGGGATTACCCCCAATTGCCATGCTACAAAGTTAAGTCCCCCTGAGGAAAGAAGAACTCAGGAAAGCGGATACTTTGGCATCCTGTCTTGCCTAAATTCCCTTCCTTCACTCTGTCAACCCAAGAGATTGAAGGGCAACAGGTATATTTACAATATATAATCCTGTCAAGCAGAGGAGTGAGCAAAAATGTGGATGGTGGGGCACGTTAATAAGAATAGTTATCCTTCAAAAGACCAGCTGTTTTACCTCAGAAGTTCATAAACATAAAGAGAACTTTAACTGAGAGAGAAATATAAACAGTATATACATATCAACAAAATATCACATATACATTGTTACATTCATGGCTCATCGGTTGTTACAATTTTGGCTGTGATAGTAAACTTATACAGTATCTTACTCAAAGGCAATTTTACATAGCATTGGTTAGTAGTGTAAGCGCAGAGGAAGAAGAAGAAGAAGAAAGAAACAGTAAGTGAGAAGAAAGTGTAAGCAAGAGAGGAAATATATGAGAAAAAGGGGAAAGGATTTTAGATTCATAAAGGAAAGATAAACTTTTCTTTCCCTCCATTATTTTTTCCTTATAATGGAGAGATGGCAACCACAGAAGCTGCTGACCAAAGAAATCATGCAAGCCTTAAAACCTATTCTTTCCCATAAGCCTATTCTTTCACTAATAATGCTAACTCAGCCAGATAGCCCCAAAAGGTGCCCCTTTGTTCACAGTCATACAAAAGTGCAAACTACACTGATTCTGAGATCCTGCAGTACCCAAAAGATACTTTAAAAGTTGCCCTTTTCCTAAAACAATAAGAAGGCCTGTGAGAATGTTTAAGCTCTTTGTTTGAGAAACAGGGCAACTTGAAACATACATGATAAGAAGAACAAGGGTCTATGGTTCATGTAACGTCAAAGAGTGTTATGATGACATCTTCCAATAAGGATGTTGGACAACCCCAAAGGGCTGTGGGAACAGGGAAAATCTCCACCTTTTGTATGATTGATTGATGATGTAGGTACTTTGGGGTGTATTCTTTGCCGCCATTTTAATGTAACTTGTCATTAATACTATAAAAGTAAGAACGCACTGCCATTTTGTCGTTGCTCCCCTGATCCTGCCAGCTGCCCGAGTTGGCTAAATAAAGTCTTTTAAAACTTTATTTCATTTTGACTTAAGCCTTTTTGAGCTTTTATTATTTAAATCATTATTCAGTTCTAACAGTAGTACCCAAAGAACATCTTTTCTTTCAATCAGTCAGTCAGTCAGTCAGTCAGTCAGTCAGTGAAGAACAGTTTCTAACTGTCACCTTCAGAATGTTCATGCAGATTCCCAGAATTCCCTGCTGCTCATGCTGCTGCTGCATGCAAACAAGGCTGAAAATTCCAACAGAAATTACCCTCAAATCTCCATGTACTTACGACATCACAATTGGGAACCTTGAGCACCAAGGTCAAGAGCAAAGATGAAGCACATAATCCTTCATCAAGTTCTATACAATGAAACAATTCTGCAAATGTAATAAAACACAAGATACTTGGGGGTGAATGAAGCAAATGAGCTCCACCTCACAAAGAAGTGACTGCCCTGTACTAATGATCATAAGAATTTGAAAAAAAAACCCAGAACATCAGAGTAGGTCCATTATTGACTGATGGTTTTCTTGTCTCATTTATGTATTAGACAAAGCCCTGTTCTGTCTGCAGTGAAAGTTGCCTTCCTGGTTATCGGAAGAAAATGATAGAGGGGGAACCATTCTGCTGCTATAACTGCAGTCTTTGTCCAGAAGGGAAGATTTCCAATGAGAAGGGTAAGAGATTTATAGTCCAATCCTAAGCCGAGTTGCACCATTATTAACTGAGGAGAAAGCTGGTGGAGTGTTGGAAAAGGCAAGTTGTAAATGAAATAAGGGCATTTTACTGTTTATTTATTGACATCATTTGTGGTCCACCTTTCTCAGTTGGAGACAAGGCAAATTACACATATAGAAGCAAATACAATAAACAAGGTAGGACGTTCGATAAACATGAAATAGAATTTGGATCCAAAGGACTTGACTGCACACACAATTGTCCAACCTAGCATCCATGCACCAATATAGGTTGGGATTGGTGGGGAGTGAAATACAGATGCTATGTTCACAAGAAAAAATCTTTGTGAAGTATAGGGTGTGGGAACAATTACGGACTGTGGAAGATGCTGAAGCAATCCCTCCTACTATCCCCTTTTTCTCTTTTACAGACTTGGGTGAGTGTTCCACTTGCAGTGAAGATCACTATCCAAATGTGGGACAAAATCAATGCATTCCCAAAGATATCACGTTCTTGTCTTACGCAGAGCCGTTGGGGATCACTTTAGTGACTGTTGTAGTTGGCTTTTCCTTCATCACACTTCTGGTGCTTGGAATCTTTGTGAAGCACTGCAGCACCCCCATTGTCAAAGCCAACAACAGGAACCTCACCTATGCGCTTCTGATCTGCCTCCTCCTATGCTTCCTCTCTGCTTTGCTATTCATAGGTCGACCACAACTGGTGTCATGTCTCCTCCAACAAACGTTTTTTGGCATGGTCTTCTCAGTTGCCATTTCCTGTGTGTTGGCCAAAACTGTCATGGTGGTTCTGGCTTTCCTGAGTGTCCGTCCAGGAAGCAGCCTCAGGAAATGGGTGGGGAAACAAGTGGGCAATTCAATTGTGATCTCTTGCTCCCTTTTCCAAGCAATCCTTTGCTTTGTGTGGCTGGCAACTTCTCCCCCATTTCCAGATGTTGACATGCATTCAGAAACTAAAGCAGTTGTACTGGAATGCAATGTGGGGTCTGTCACCATGTTTTACTTTGTTCTGAGCTATATGGGCTTCTTGGCTGTGATTAGTTTTGGGGTGGCCTTCTTGGCCAGGAAGTTACCTGACAGTTTCAACGAAGCCA